>NW_022436948.1:4603945-4666701 GCF_009761245.1 Sapajus apella | reverse complement strand
CTCTTTTCTACCAGAGAACTTTTGCCGTAATAACATTTTCTTTCCTTTATAGTTTACCACCTAGGCACACTTTCCTAAACAGAGGACTGTTTTTATTCCCTCCAGCAGATGGTTCTTTTTCTCTGGGCAACATGGAGGCAGGGCTGGTCAGGGCTGGCCACAGGGCTCTGCTGTGTGACCGCTACTGAGCTGTGTTTTGTTTTGTTTTGTGCACATTCTTCTACATGTGTCATCTGTAACAATAAAGAAGTTTCCTCACCTTTAAAAGTCTCAAAAACAGGCCGGGCATGGTGGCTCGCGCCTGTAATCCCAGCACTTTGGGAGGCTGAGGCGAGCGGATCACCAGAGGTCAGGAGTTTGAGACCAGCCTGGCCAACATGGTGAAACCTGTCTCTACCAAAAATATAAAAATTAGCTAGGCATGGTGGCAGGCACCTGTAATCCCAGCTACTCAGGAGGCTGAGGCAGGAGAATCACCTGAACCCAGGAGGCGGAGGCTGCAGTGAGCCGAGATCACATCACTGCACTCTAGCCTGGAAAACAAGAGCGAAACTCTGTCCAAAAAAAAAAAGTCTGAAACGGTTGCTTTAGTCCACTGGCTACATTGTACATGAAGTAGATGCAGTGCACACCGGCGTGTACTCTACTGCATGCTTAGGGAGGGGGGACCTGTGTTCATTCTCCTGTGCTTACAGGGTGTACCTATTTATGCGTGCAGCGGGTCCCCAAAGAACGTCATTTCATCCAATGTCATTTCATTACAATGTTGATGAGGCAAAAGAATCACTCCCCAGCCAGCGGCCGCTGTGTGAGCATCCCGCCAGCATCTGTGCCAGTGTTCTCCTGGCTCTCCGTTTCCTCTTGCAGCCAGCGCTGTGCATGTTCTGTGAATCCGTGGGTCTGAATTGTCCCCATCTGAGGGTGTGTGGGTGTGGGTGCGCCCTGTGATAGAAGGGTGTCCTGTCCCAGCTGGCTTCCGCCTTCCACCCAGAGTTGCCAGGAGAAGCTCCAGACACTCCACCCCAAACTGAAATAATTGGGTACATAATTATCTTACTTGTTTTTTGTTTTGTTTTAAATTGTCACATAATAATGGTACATATTTGTGGGGTACATAATAATGTTTCCATCCATATGATGTATATACTACGGTGAGTGTACAAAAGCAGCAGTTTCAGACGGTTAAAGACGGGGAAATTCCCTTTTTGAGATGGAGTCTTGCTCTGTCACCCAGGCTGGAGTGCAATGGCAGGATCTTGGCTGGCTGCAACCTCTGCCTCCCGAGTTCAAGTGATTCTCCAGCCTCAGTCTCCCGAGTGGCTGGGACTACGGGTGCCCGCCGCCATGCCCAGCTAATTTTTGTATTTTTAGTAGATACAGGGTTTCACTATGTTGGCCAGGCTGATCTCCAACTCCTGACCTCAAGGGATCCGCTCGCCTCGGCCTCCCAAAGTGTTGGGATATTACAGGCGTGAGCCACCGTGCCCATCCTAAAGATGGGGAAACTTCCTTATTGTTAAATATGACACAGATAGAAGAACATGCGCAAAACATCGGATAGTGACCACATCAGGGCAATGCACCTGGTCCTCATCTCAGACCTTTACCTGGTGTTCGTGTGGGCAACATTCATATCCTCCCTGTAGCTATTTGAAACTATATATTATCATTAACCAGAGTCACCCCACAGTTGTATGGAGCACAAGAACTTATTCCTCCTATCCAGCTGTAATTTTGTGTTCTTTAAAGGCTCTCTCTTTTCCCCTCTTCCCCCTACCCTTCCCAGCCTCCAACATCCCTGTTCTACTTCTTATGTCTATGAGATCTTCTGTACATGAGCGAGAGCATGCAGGGTTTAGAGTTCGGCTCCTGGCTTGTTTCACTCAGTGTCATGTCCCCCAGTTCCATTTGTCTGGAGTGGGTGTGGACGTGGATCTGATCCTGCAGTGGAAGGGCATTACCATGAATGACAGGATCTCATGCTTATTCATGGCCAAATGGTATTCCATGGTGTATATACACCCCATTTTCCTTTATCCATTCATCTTTTGTTGGACACAAGCCAAGATTCCATATCTCAGCTACTGTGAATATTGCTACAATAAACACTGGGGTGCAGATGTCAGCAGAATAAAACCAGGCCCCCACTTCTCACCACATACAAAAGTCAACTATATATGACAACTGAAAAGACTTCATTTGCAAGACCCAAAACTATAAAACTCGTAGAAATAGTAAAACAGGAGAAATGCTTTAGGACAGTGGCCTGGGAAAAGATTTTACAAATAAGACCTCAAAATCACAGGCAACAAAAGCAAGAAGAAACAAATGGGATTATATCAAACTGAAAACTTCGCACAGCAAAGGGAACAATCCACAAAATGAAAAGACAATCAATCGACTTTGTTTTTATAGGAGAAAATATTTGTGAAGTATTTATCTGACCAAGGATTAGTAATCAGAATATGCAAGGAACTCAAACACCTCAAGAGCAAAAACAACAATAACAACAACAAAACCAATCCAATTTAAAAATGAGCAAATGATCTGAACAGACATTTCTGCAAAGAAGACATACGAATGGCCAACACATACGTGAAAAAAGGTCAAGAAGGCAGATTCCTGCCTTTCTGTCATGGGTTGATGTCGCAGGTGGTAAAGGCATTTGCCAAGGCAGTAGTGGGTAAAGAAAGGCAGATTCATTAGAGAAGGTATGAGAATATGTCGCAATGAGCAGCATTGCAGAGACGGGGCTGTCTACAAAAAAGCAGGGGCTGGAGGGAAGTTTTATAGGATTGTGCTGGAGGGGCCAAAAGAAGGAGGTCATGCTGCTGGGGCCATCAGGAAGTAGGTCATTTTCATCCTGCCATTGGGTTGTTTGTGATTGGCAGTCTCTCAGAACAGTTGTTCATTGTTATTCCCCACCTGGGGCCCTTCCCCACCTGGGGCCCTTCCTCATTGTGCTTCTTATCAGGTCTTCACACTTTCCCTGATGAGTGTTCTTGGTGCCTTTGTCAAATTTCAGTTCGCTATTGATACATGGATTGATTTCCATCAATAATTTGTTTCACTGGTCTATGTGTTTGTTTCTATGCCAGTGCCATGCTGTTTTGGTTACTATAGCCTTGCAATATATTTGAAGTCAGGCAGTGTGATGCCTCCAGCTTTGTTCTGTTTGCTCAGGATTTCCTGGACTATTTGGGGTCTTTTGTGGTTCCATACAAATTTTAAGATTTTTTTTCTATTTCTGTGAACTACTAACAGGTATTGTAGATGGCTTTAAATAGTGTTACTAGTTTTTATTAATCCTTCTTAAATGTATGAAAAGCTCACATTTGTTTCAGTGTTTAATATTAGAAGTGTTTTGGTCTTTATTTCAAAATTTGGGCCAGGTGTGATGTTTTATACCTGTAATCCCAGCACTGTGAGAGGCCAAGGGAGGAGAATTGCTTGAGACCAGGAGTTCAAGACCAGCCTGGGTAACATAGTGAGACCTCATCTACACAAAAATTTAAAAATTAGCTGGACACGGTGGCATGTATCTGTGGTCTCAGCTACTTGGGCAGTCTGAGGTGGGAGGATCACTTGAGCCTGGGAGGTGGAGGCAGCAGTGAGCCGTGATTGTACCACTGCATTCCAGCCTGGGCAGCAGAGGGAGACCCTGTTTCAAAAAAGCAAAAAAAGAAAAATAAAAATGATGATAAAAATTTGGTAATGTTTTTGGGACCAGAAATATGCCTTAGGACCTTAACTCTTGTTTATATCATCTAACCTGTGGTAAACTGGTTGTGTTATATGTCATTTGCTGAAAGTCATGGTTTCCAAGAGCCGATCAAGCATGTTAAATGAAGACTTACTGTATATCCCTATGAGAAAAAGAAACAAGACGGGGAGACGCCCCGACACGTGTGGGTACACCCACATGGAAGGTTGCAGAATTGCTGCTCTCAGAGTTCCGTGTCAGGCTGTCTACCCTGACGCTGTTTCCTCATCCACGTGAGTCAGCTCTGCAGGGGCCTGGGCTGGCAAGTGCAGCCGTGACTTCTCGCTAATCTTCCTGAGAAGCCGCTGCCCCATCCATCCATCCTTAAGAGCCCCGGGTGACTCATGGCACTCTGCACAAGACAACGGAGAACTTATGGGGCAACATGTTTGCCTTCACAAGCCGTCTAAGCAATGATGAGCAATTTGGGCAGCTATGATTAAAAAGTAAGAAAACAAAAATGGTTTCCGTCATCCAGTTCTCCTGAAGAAGCCAAAAGCACCGAGGGCTTGAGGTTGTGTTGACAGAATCTCGGCCAACTCCTTCCTAGGGATTTAAACTGTTGCACCGTCAATCATTTGCAGAATTCATGGCGACTATCATTTACAACCACAGTTTGGGAGTCAAAATGATCAACCCCAGTCAATACCCACACATCAACTGATGGTCTCAGTAATTTGCCCTAAAGCTGGAATTCTATTTTATTTTATCAACCTCTCCCTCTCCCAGAAAGACAAATCCCAAGTACACGTGTCAAGGTGTGGTTCAAGTCAAGGTCTGTCTCCCCTCGGGGTGCCAAATGCATCTGGGGGTTCTCCCTCCGTGGGCCGGCTCCGCAGTCGTGGGGCCCACCTTCCCCTGCCCCTCACCCTGTTCCTTGTGCATCCCTCTCCCTGGAAGGGAGGCCCCGGCTGGCCCAGGGAAGGACCCAGCAGGAGAGGGTGGCATGACCTGCCTGGGCTGGGCTGCAGCTGCTGGCAAGGTCACCAGCCTCGGCATGCGTTCGCTGAGGCTGCTGTGACAGAGCACCGCAAACCGGGGGCTTGACGTAACAGAAACTGACCCTCCTGCGGTTCTGGAAGCCGACAGTTTGCCATCAAGGCGACGGCAGGGCTGGCTTCATTGGGAGGCTCCGGAAGGATCCGTTCCTGCCTCTCTCCAGCTTCGGGGGCTCCAGCAATCCTTGGCTCTCCTTGCTTCACGGCCACATCACCCTCTGCCTGCATCTTCACGTGGCCTTCTCCTCTCTCTCGGAGTGACATTTTCTGTCTCGATAAGGACACCCTCATTGGATTTGGGGCCCACTCCAGCCCAGTATGACCTCGTCTTAATTTCTCTACAATTGCAAAGACCCGATTCCTAAATAAGCTCACATTCACAGTACTGGGGATTGCGAACACGTCTTTTTAGGGGACACAATGCAACCAATACATCCTCCTGCAGAGGAGAGCTGAGGCAGGACTGGCATGGGGGCTCGGGCAGGGCTGGAGGAGGGCAGCAGGCAGTGGGGGCACTCGGAGGCACCCCGCCCCCACGCAGCAGACGTCTCGCTCCTGAATAGGAGTGCACAATGATGTCTAGGACCCTGGCAGTCCATGAGCTCTTGGAGGGAGAGTGGGTTTTGTCCTTTCCCGAGAGTGGGTAGGCGTGGAGGTGGCGCCTCCCTGGCGGCAGCGGGCAGGGGCAAAAGGCAAGATGGGTGGGAAATGGGTTGCTTTGCCACTCTGCCTATGAGGATCCCAGGAGAGAGGTGGTGGGTGCTGGATGTCCTGAGCTGGCCCTGCGGGAGGGGAGATGGGGTGTCTGGAAGAACATGTCTACCAGGGCTGCTGCATGCGGGCACAGGCGTTCCTCCGGAAGGGACAAGGGACATCAGGTGTCCTGCTCTGGGAATTGGGACGGGAGCATATCTTTTGGGGGTGGGGCATGATTCAACCTGTAACGGCAGCAAAAAAGAGAAATGGGCCCAGCTCTGCAGCTGAGGGCAGCTGGCACGGTGCCTGGCTTCGGGAAGGAGCTCCTCAAGCGGTGGCTTGACTGGTGACCTGGGAAAAGGCAGGGTGGGGAGTCATCAAAATAGTTTCTGAGCTACCAGGGGGCTTTGGTTTCTCCTGTGCCGGGAGTGCCACAGGGGTCCGTGGGAGGAGCCCAGCCCACACGGAGGCAGCGTGCCTGGGAACGCCCAGCAGAGCGGGCAGCAGCCTGAAGCTTGGAGGCTCTGAGTAAACACCTCGATCCTAGGACGAGCGCCCGGCACTCAGGCTCCGTGTGGTTGATGGGGCTGGGTGGAGGCCAGGGTGGCTGTCACCTCCAGCTCACAACTGTTTGCCACTGACGAGTGAACACACCAGCAGCCAGGAGCCCTTTCAGATGCTTGGGATTGAAGTTTAGACAATTCGCTCTCTTTAAGAAAAATAATACAAAGTCATGAAATCAACATAAGATACAAATATGAGTTCCTATTTAGAATGTGAATACATCTCCAGAAAGTGTTAGAGCCCTGGAAATTGAGGTCTCCTCCTCTGCCCTCCTGCAATCTCTTTCACAGGTTCCATTCTGGCGTCCTTACCTACAACCCTCTATAGCTCCCGGAAGCTCTGGTGCTCCCTGGGGTAGAGTAGACGTGGGCCCTGGAGCTCATTTGCTTCCAGGAACAGCCCCTGCCACCTGCAAAGGGGAGGGTCATTTCAGGCCGGGTGTGGGCATCAGGGGCTGGGCTCCGCTCTGGGCTCAGGCAGAGCCTCCGTACCAAGAGGTTTGGAGGCCCCTCAGCTTGGGCCCAACTGGAAGGTGGTGACCAAGTTCCTCTTGCACCTGTCAGCCTTCACTTGCTCCCCCAGACACCCCTCAGAACTAACGCCAGAGGGGAGGACTCCCTCCAGCAGCAACAGGCAATTAGGGCCCCTCCTTCTGACCCAGCTGGAAAACTCCACTGGCAGCTCATTAAGTCGGGGGCAGCTTGAAAGTTGCCACTCTGAATGCCTTGGTTTAATGTCACTTGTAAGATGGGGAGGGGGCGGTAATCACAGCCCTCTGCACCGGATGAAAGGTGTGCAGGGAAAGGGCAGGTATAATTGGGGGCCCCTGCAGCCACTGTCCACAGAGCAGAGTTGCGCCCCAGGTTAGACTGTCCCCAGAACTGCCAGCTGACTTGGGGGGACGGCAGAGGTGGAGGTCAGGGAAGCTGGGAGGCCATGGGCTCCCATCCTCAGCCCCCCGCTGCTCCTGAGCACTCCTGTCTCTGTCTGTCACTCTCCTCTCCTCTGCACCTGTGCATCCAAGCCCAGGTCCTGCATGAGCTGTGGGCAGAGCAGAGGGGCTCCTCCTTCTATGCACCCCATACTTAAGCTCAGCTCTTTCCGTATTTCACTGAATTGTCTGCTACAATAGGGGTTTGGGCAGGATCCCAGGCATCTTCCTTGTGTCCCAGAATCCTGTTTCTTTTTCTATCTGCCTCCCTCCACCCATGCACCTTTCATTATTCATTTGTCCGTTCATCCCTCCACCCACATTCATACACCGTCTGTCGCTCACTCACCATCTGTCCGTCTGCTCACCCGTCCGTCCGCTCGCCCATCCATCCACCCTCTATCTCTGCAACACCCCTCATCCTCTCATCATCCATTCGCCAGCCGTCATTCATCTGCCACCCATCTGTCCATATTCGTCCATCCTCAGCCCAACTGTCCATCCCTCCATGCGTCATCCACCCACCAGCCATCATTCTCCATTATCTGTCCATCTAGTTATTCATCTGTCCGTGTTCTCATCCTCCATCCATCCCTCCATCCGTGTACCACCCATTCCTTCATCTGTCCATCTCATAGAAAACCATTATGCACCTGCTAACGTGCATGCCAGGAGCTGTGCTTGTGCCTGGAGCTACAGAGGCTTTTGAGACCAGGGTCTTGCCCCTATGGTGCCCCTGGTCTACTGGGGAATTGGAGCAGACTGAATGGGCCCAGCCACAGGCATGGGGCACAAGTGGTACTGCGATCCTGGAGCTGCCGCTGAGCTGCCCTCCTTCCTTCTCCCAACCTGTCTTTTAGCAGCCCTGCCCTCAAGGTTGGGTGCATCCCCACCCCTGACCCCTCCCCTGCTCCGCAGCCTGGGAACTGTTCCTGGGAAACTGCAGGTGGAGGACTCGTGGCCCCAGGCAGGGTGATTACCCGCCTCACCCCTGCCAGTCTCCACAAGACTTCCCCTGAGGCTCAGCTCACGAATGCACGGCATTTTTCTCATCTCAAAGGTACAAAGGGCACTCCTGGAGCCAGGAAGCCAAGACATCACGCCCTTTCAGATGCATTCCTGGCTGCTGCACTGAGGATTGTTTTTAGGGGGTTGGTAATGCTACTTTATTGGACAGCTTACCTCTTTGACTCAGGCCTAAGGAACGCCAGTCCGCCCCCTCCATCCTAACCTGCAGAACCCTCAGCCTGTGACCCTGGCAACAAGAAGGACCTCAGTTAATCGAGGCAGGGAGGGATGTGAAGAGCAGGTTGGGAAGAGGGAAGCCTGCCCAGCGAGGCCCTGTGGAGCCACCCAGCTTGAAGCAAAGTGGCTTGGAGCCCCACATGGTGATGGCAGAGGGGGTCCTGGGGGCTGCAGCGACTATTCATTTCATCACTTTCCTCTGCAATGTTGGCATGGGGACACACCAGCCAGGTGACCTAAGGATAAATCCTGGCTTTCCAATCTTGAAATTCACCCATTCCAAGTTCCAGCTGGGCAGTTAGTCACATCGAGTGACTTAGGAGGAGTCACTTGGATTGCCCCAGTCTGGACATCCTTGGTTTGAAAATGTGGTGATAACTGTGACCTCACAATGTGTCGTGAGAACTGGTGACTTACTAATGCTTATGAATTCATGATTGGGCTCTCTGAGAGCTCGGGCAGGGCAGGCCATACAAGGCACCAGGCCCGTGGGGTGGTGACTGGGGAAGACGGGGGTTGGGGGGAAGGTTTTCCTGTGTGCCCACCCCCGGGCCCTCTCCAGGCCTGCCCCTAGTGCCCTGTGATCTTCAGCGAGTCCCTCCACCCCTCTGGGTCCCATTTCCTCCAGAATAGATGGTGTTGTTAATAGAGCATCACTGTCTTCCCTGCTGGAATGTCAAGCAGTTTTACAGCATCAATAAAAGGCTTTGAGCCCCTGGGAGAAAGGCGCCAAGGAGCTCCAAGGTGTTATTAGAAGTAATTGGGTCTGCAACTGGGGAAACCTTCAAAGCTGCCAGACTCAGTTTACTTTACCCACTTTCTCTCTTTCACCTTTCTCCCCACCACTACCTCGCTTCTGCCCTCCTTTCCCACTCCCCCCCCAACAATTCCGTCTTATCCTGTCTCACCTGCAAGTTGCACTCACACTCTCCCTCCCCCAGCCCCCACAGCCAGCAATCAGCTTCTGTAATGATGGAACCTCACACAACAAGGACTGGCAGGAACCCTGGAGAGCATGGAATCCAAACCTCACACCAGAGAGGTGAAGGGTGTTCATTCAGCCATCCATCCATTCACCTACTCATTTGTCCATCCATCTATCCGTCTACCCACTCCATCATCCGTCTTTTATCTATCTATTCATCCATCATCCCTCTATCCATCCACCCATCCATTATCCATCTACCCAGCCAGCCACCCCATTCATCATCCATCTATCCATCCATCCATCCACCCACTCATCCATCTATTCATTAATCCATTCATTCATGTATCTATCTACCCACTCCTCTATCCATCCTTCCACTCACCCATCCACTGCTGACTCTTCCAGGCCTATGTTTCTTCTGAACATACCCAGATAAAGAATTTAGGTCTGCTTCTAGTGTCTAGTCAAGATGCAGAAGACAGGACCTCCCGGTAGGACAAGTGTGGGACAATGCCCTGTCTTACAGGGAGCCCCTTATCCTGCCCTACACGGCCCTGTGGGGCCTTTCCTTGTTCTCACTACCCTGACTCACACTCCATTTTGCTCCTGGCAGGGGTTGGGGTGAAGGGGCAGGGGGTGGCTCCCATGCTCCCCTCCCTGTTCTTCTGACCTCACGACTCCTGGATGCTCTCTGCTGGACAGATCATGTGCAGACAGGTAAATATGGGTCCTGCAGGAAAATCAAAGTTGGGGGCAGTTTCATGAGAGGGAGGTCCAGCAAAGAGTATCATCTCTGCTCCTCTGACCTCGGCACCTGCTGCTGTCCCCTTCCATCTGTTTCTCAAATGCCTTTGGCTGTTGTCAAACACAGCAAGCACAGTCCTGCTTCAGACTTACTGGTCTCCCAGCCTGACTTTCTTTTCCCCAGCTACCTGCTTGGGGTGTTCCCACACCTCTTCAGGGCTCTCCTCAAATCTCGCCTGAATACCCAATTTAAAATTCTGACCCTCGCAATCTCTCTCCTGAGCTTCATCTTTTCCAAAGGACTTGCCACCATCAGAGGCGTCCCAGATTTACTTGTTTATTTCTGTGTGTCTGTCTCCCTCTCAAGAATGTGAATTCCTTGAATTGGGGCCTTTCTCAGGGTCTAGAGTATGCATGACACGTTATAGGCACTCAGCAAAAAATATATTAGGAAGGAAGGAAAGAAAGAAGGAGAGGGGGAGGGAAGAAAAGAAGGAGGTAAGGAGACACAGAGAGAAGCCCAGGCATGGTGGCTCACGCCTGTAATCCCAGCACTGTGGGAGGCCAAGGCGGTGGATCACTTGAGGTCAAGAGTTCGAGACCAGCCTGGCCAACATGGTAAAACTCCATCTCTGCTAAAAAATACATAAATTAGCCAGGTGTGGTGGCACCTGCCTGTAATCCCAGCTACTCAGGAGGCTGAGACAGGAGCATCGCTTGAACCCAGGAGGTGGAGGTTGCAGTGAGCCAAGATCATGCCACTGTATTCTAGCCTGGGTGGGAGAAAAAGTCTGTCTCAAAACAAATTAAAAATAAAAAATAAAAAAGAGGGAGAGAAGGAGGAAGAGAGGAGGGAAAGAAGACAGAAGGAAAGACATGAAGACAGAGCAGAAAGAGGAAGGGAAGACAGAAGGAAGGCCAGCCTGTTTCGTAAGTAGGTTGTTATAGAAAACACCTGGCAGTTTGCCCAGCACATCATAGAAGACCCATAAAGCGAAGCGTCCCACTCCACAGATCCCCTCGGTGACGGACGAGGTGAGCAGCTCAGGAACTGAGGCAAAGGAGTCAGATGAAAGGGGAGAGGGCCCAGAGCAGGGAGCTGGAGCTGAAGATGGGCTTGGCCCACTCTGATTTTTTCTGTGTGGGGCCAGCCTGGCTTTAAACCCTGGCTTGTCCTGCGTGGAGGAAGAAGCCAGCCTGGCTGTCTCTCCTGCCCTTGCAAATCCGGGGCTTCTCCTGCATCCCCCTGGGTTCAGGATTGAGAACAAGGAGAGGAAACTCCGCAGGCCACCCAATGGTAGCAAGAGCCCTTCAGTGGCGCGTGGAACGCAGCCACATAGGCAATGCCGTGGCGCCATCAGCTTTAGGGAACATCCCACACTCAGCCACACACGGAACCTCTGGAGCCACAGTTCTCAAACACTGCGCACAAAGAATACTGGAAATGTTAACATGCAGATTCCTGGGCCCGGCCTAGATCCTAATTCAAAAGGCCTGGGCCCCGGCACGGGCATGCTTCTAACAAGCTCCTCTGCAGTTCCAGATTCTCATGCAGATACTGCCTGGGCCGCTCTGAGCAGCTGTGCTCCCTGGGAACTTGTTGCCTTCCCCAGCACTCTGATGTGTGTCAAAGATGACAGAGCGTCCTCAGAACCCACTGTGGGCAGAGGAGGGACTGGCAGGGCTGGTGGTCCTCTCTGCTCAGCTCACTCTCTCTTTGCTGGACCTCCCTCTCATGAAACTGCCCCCAACTTTGATTTTCCTGCAGGGCCCATATTTACCTGTCTGCACATGATCTGTCCAGCAGAGAGCATCCAGGAGTCGTGAGGTCAGAAGAACAGGGAGGGGAGCAATGGAGCCACCCCCTGCCCCTTCACCCCAACCCCCGCCAGGAGCAAAACGGAGTGTGAGTCAGGGCAGTGAGAACAAGGAAAGGCCCCACAGGGCTGTGTAGGGCAGGATAAGGGGCTCCCGGTAAGACAGGGCACTTCACAGCTGAAAACAACCCATTTTATTTCTTCATGAGTCTGCAGTCTGGGCTGGGCTTGTCTGGGTGGCTCTTCTGCTGGTCTTGCCTGTAGCCCTCCATGTGGCTGCCATTAGCTGGGGTGTCAGCTGGGTGGCCAGAATGGGGAAAATGGGATGGCTGGATTTCTCTCTGTACGTCTCTCCATGTAGTCCCAGGGCCTCTCCCCTTCAGTGGCCTTCCTGTTTTCTCTCCACAAAACTCCTGGCAGGGTAGCTGGCCTTCTTAGGTGGTGGCTCAGAGCTCCCAAGAGTGCTAAAGTGGAGGCTGCCAAGTCTTCTTAAGGCTTAGGCCCCTAAGTGGCATAGCACTACTTCTGCCACATTTTATTAAAGCGAGTCCCAGAGTCCACTATATTTAATGGGAGAGGACCGTGTAAGGGCATGAACGTGGTAGGTATACATTCTGCCGTGGGCAGCCAGTCTATGCAAACCTACCTCCAAAGTCTGAGGAAGCTGAGAGGCTGAAGAAAGAGGCTGACAAATCCAGTTTCTTAGAAAGAAACATTTACTTCCTCATTAATTTTTAAAGAGACAGGGTCTTGCTCTGTCACCCAGGCTGCAGTGCAGTGACTCAGTCATAACTCACTGCCGAGTTAAACTCCTGGGCTCAAGTCATCCTCTGCACACAGCCTCCCTAGAAGCTGGGACTACAGGTGTGAGCCACCACAGCCATCCAGAAAAGAACATTTAACAGGGACTTTTGAACACAAGCTGTGTCTGTATCTGCCAGCGGCAAGACAAGATGATGGATCCCCGTGACTCCGCAGACTTACATACTGTAGGGCTTTCAGACCGCCAGAAGGAAGCCGTAGGACAATGTCGGGAAACTTCATGTGTGCAAGAATGCTAGGTGAGTTTGCCTAAGGACAGGAGTTAGGGTCAAGGTTGTTTTTACTAAGGGTGGGGTTTAAATGGGTGCTTTTGCACCAGGAACAGCATGTAACTTAGAAATAATCTTAGAGGCCTTCCAGAAGTGGGGTCAATTAGAAGTCAACATGGCAGGTTGGCATCCAAGCTGGAGTTGCTTTCACCTCTGCGTGTGGCTCCCAGGGGCCAGGGTAGGGCCACAGAGATGCCCTCAGGAGCACAGATCACAGAGGGCAAGGCCCAGCCTCAGCAGCCTGGCCTGGAGACTCGGTAGAAATGCCAGTTATCAGGCCCACCCCAGGTCTGCTGCCTCCAAAGCGTGCTGGCAGGGGTTCTGGGGCTCCTCATGCTGCTGGCTCTCCTGCGCTCTACTGTTGGAGAACAGAGAATGTGGGGCTCTGTAGGCAGTTGAAGGGACCTTGGCTCTTGCTTTGTGTGAAGTTGGCAGCCACTGGAGGAATGGCTTAGAGCAGAGGCGTGCTCAGGAATCCCCGTGAATGGGACAGGGCACTTGAGACCAGCCAGGGGCTGTGGCCAGGACACAGGTGAGACTGATGGCGACGTGGCCCAGCGTGGGGTGGAGGGGAGAGCAAGAGGTGCCAGGCAGGGTGGGTTTACATGGAGCCACCAGGAATTCCCAAAACGCTGGATGTGGACTGCAAGGGAGGCCAAGGACTCTGAGGCAGGACCATGTTTGCGACGTTCAGGAAACTGAGAACACCAGCAGGCTAGAGGCAGTGCAGCGGAGAGAACGCCAGCAGGTGAAAGGAGGGTTGCTTCCAGCTTGTGGAAAGTAGAAAAGTTCCTCTTTAAAGTTTCTTTGTTAAATAGTAAATTATATATTTGTTAATAACTCTTTTTTAAAGCCCTATCCTATGTAGCTGTTAAACACGCCACGCTTACAGGCACGTAGCACACTCTATGTCCTTGTACTTTAACCAAGATATCTGTGCTGGACGTACTCACAGGCATACCCCAGTTCTCCATCACTTTTACCTGTTTAGAAAAGTTCTAAGTTGTTAGCCAATCGGGTTTTAGTTTAGATCGTGAGGTCTGGCTCCAGCCAAAGGAGATCAGACATAGCAGTAGGGACAGCCCCAGATGGGCAAGGAATAAATGTATCTGCTTTCCTTTGTTCATTGTACTCTCATGGCAAGATGGCTAGCGAGAGTACCCTTCCTGCAGTCCAGGAAGTAAAAATTGCGTTGCTGAAAGATCCTTTGTCTCAGTGCTATTTTTTCTTTACGACACCGGGCATCTGTTTCCAACACAACTGTGAAGTTCTGGGGTGTTTGTTACCCCCTGCTTCCTCTCAGGCTTCAGCTGGACCAACCAGTGGCATCTCCACTGCAGAGCTAAGGAGGAAGATTTCTGCAGGTGCAGGAGGCAGCCAGGAGCTCAGCTGCGATGGGTTCGGTATGAATGCTCTTAAGAGGCGAACAGCTGTGCGAGTTGAGAGGTCTGGGGAGCCACACAACCATGGAGGGGAGAGCTCTCCATCCTAGAGATGGGTCCATTTTCTAGTCAGCATCTAGGTACCTAAAGTCCTGAGACTGGACGGATTTTCCAGGGTGTGAGGGTAGAGAAAAGAAGAGGTGAGAGAGGCAGCAGAGATGGAAAAGGCATGGCGGTGGAATGATGCCCTTGCCGAATTTTGTACAAGTTAAAAACGTGACTGTTGTGTAACAGGTGCGTCTGTCAGTGGTTTATGGAACTCAGTACAGAAGCCAGCATGATGGCAGAACTGGTTCAAAAAGAAGGAAAAGAATGAAAGACTGCAGTCCATGTCCACAGGCAGGCTGGAAGGGTGCTGCCGGGCAACAGGGCCCGGCGGTGCAATAAAACCCTTCCTGTTGGTGATGATCTGTTGGCAGTAAGCTAGTAGCATCTCAACAGGACAAATTCAGCTGTATTTCCACCCAATAGAGTCAGTTTCATCACTGTCCATTTTCTACAAGTTAACATGAACACTGGCAGAGATGTCAAACGTCTTACCAATGGGAAATAGTCAAAACAAGACTGTGACTGGTCCGAGTGCAGTGGTGTTCACAACTAATTGATCACAACCAGTTACAGATTCTTTGTTCCTTCTCCACTCCCACTGCTTCACTTGACTAGCCTTAAAAAAAAGAAAAAAAAAAAAAAAACCACTGCGCCCGTGAGATGGCCAGCAGCCACCACCGGTTCCTGAGGGCTTGTTAACAAGACAGTGTCTGACCTGAGATAAGGAGAAGGTGGCCAGCGTCTCAAGCACAGTGAAGCACTGACCCCTGCATACTGGTTGTTGCTGTCACTATAGAAGAGAAATCCACGCGGGACCATCTCAACCTGGCCGAGGCCGTGTGGAATGTGCTGAGTCAGACCCACACTCTGGTCTCTGTGCTGAGTCAGACGCACACTCTGGTCTCTCTGACACCAAGGCCCACAGGCTGAGCCCAGCCAGTACCTTTCCAGTGACCGCAGTCCCTCTCAGGACTTCCCCAGCCAAGGAGGATTTGCCTGAAGGAGAAAGCAATGACCAGCCCAAAAGGAATGACCTGGCTAGGAAGCGCCTGGGCGGGGGCACTTCCAATACCCTGCCTGAAATGCAACTGTTACCCACCTTTCTTTGCACAATATTCATTGTTTCCAAACAGTATCTAAAGACCAACTACAGAGGAGAGACTCCAGCCCTCTTCCGGCCGCAGGTTATTGGAGCTGAGGCTGCACATTCCCTGGGACAATGCCAGGCCCATGTTAGGGGTGCCTTTCACGGGGAGTGCCCTCGCTATGGTGGATGCTAACATTTCAGGTATTAGAGCCAGACACAGGCTTTCACTGAATCTGTCTTTTCAGCGAAAGTAATAAAAGGCAGAAAGGAAAGAAATCATCCTATGGGTACCGTGGGAGAGGGCCGGGAAGAGCCAGAGAAATCCACAAAGGGCAAAAGGAGCCAGACCCTATCAGGTTCCCCAGGAGCCAGCAGCTCAGCACCGCTTAGTCACAGGGTTTGGAGAAAGCCCATGCCTTACTGGAAACCCCCCAAAGAACAGCCACCTCATTGATGCAAATCACGCCGTGACCATCTGAGTGCTCAGATCCTATCAGCAGGAACTCAATATCCCTGCTTCGGGGCCTCCACTGGAAGGCTGGCTGGCATCTGTGAGTCACAGAACAGCAAGGAAGGCAGCATGCATGCGCTAGAAAGAAATCCTGCTGTCTCTTTTCTTCTGATAGAAACTCAGTTTCCCAGTTGTCAAAATCCACATGTTCTCATTTATAAGTGGGAGTTAAACAATGAGAACGCATGAACACAGAGAGGGGAACATCACACACCAGGACCTGTCTAGGGGTTGGGGGCTCGGGGAGGGATAGCATTAGGAGAAATACCTAATGTAGATGACGGGGGGATGGATGCAGCTAACCACCGTGACACGTGTGTGCCTATGTAACAAACCACACGTTCTGCACACGTACCCCAGAATTTAAAGTGTAATAATAATTTTTTTTTAAATTGAACATGATACAAGGAAAATAGCTCAGTAAGAAACACCCATTAGTCATTCAGCAGTAAGCCTGTCTGAGTTTTAATACTCTCATCCTCTTGACCACTAAATGGACTTTCCAACAATGGATTACACTGAGGGGGGCACAAGTGTGATAAGGAATTGTCACAGGCATGGCCCCTGCTCTGAGCTCTGGGGGATTAGACCCCTCAAAAGCTCACAGTCCCTGGGATCCACCAGGCTGCAGAGCACAGGGGCTACTAAATATTTCTCCAGCTGGACAGGCTGTCAGGTAGGGATAGGTAGGACTGAATTAGCCAGATCCAGAGAAAAAGGGTCTATTATCTCACAGAACGGTCTTAAAGAAGTTCAACCGGGAAGTCGTATTTTCCCCTTAAAACCGCAGGGCAGCTATCCGATCTCCACACAATTTCATCAGAGGAGAGGTGAGGCTGTTGGGGGTGGCAGGGCTGGTGGGGAGGCAGTGGAGAGGGTGTGCTCAGGGTGGGCGACCTTTCCTGTGGGCTAAGGTAGGAAAAGCAGAAAACAGTGTGAGATTCTTGGTGTCCTCAAGAACAGCCTTTGTAATAAAAAAAAACCATATGGCTGGGCATGGTGGCTCACGCCTGTAATCCCAGCACTTTGGGAGGCCTAGGCGGGCGGATCACGAGGTCAGGAGTTCGAGATCAGTCTGACCAATATGGTGAAACCTGGTCTCTACTAAAAAATACCAAAAAAAATTAGCCGGGCATGGTGGTACGCGCCTGTAATCCCATCTACTCAGGAGGCTGAGGCAGGAGAATTGCTTGAACCTGGGAAGTGGAGGTTGCGGTGAGCCGAGATTGCACCACTGCATTCCAGCCTGGGCCACAGAGCGAGACTCTGTCTCAAAAAAAAAAAAAAAGACTGTCCTTAGTTTCTTCATTTTTGATTAACATCCAAAGCATTGCTACGCATTTCTAATATCTAGTTTTCCTTGGGTTTTTAATATCACGTTCAGGAAGGCTTAATTCAATTAATGTTTGGCCGGGGAAGTGGCTCACGCCTGTAATTCCAGCACTTTGGAGGTCAAGGTGGGAGAATCGCTTGAGTTCAGATGTTCAAGACCAGTCTGGGGAACACAGTGAACTCCTATTTCTACAAAAAGTAATAATAATAATAAACAAAATTAGCTAGGCATGACAGAACTAGCCTGTGGTCCCAGCTAATCAGGAGGCTGAGGCGGGAGGATCGCTTGAGTGCAGGAGTTCAAGACCAGCCTGGGCAACAGAATGAAACCCCATTTCTAAAAAAAAATAATAAAACAAATTACCCAGGTGTGGTGGTGCTAGCCTGTGGTCCCAGCTACTCAGGACGCTAACGTGGGAGGCTCACTTGAGCTTGGGGTCAAGGCAGCAGTGAGCAGTGACTGCGCCACTGTACTCCAGCCTGGGCAACAGAGCCAGACATGGCCTGAAAAAAAAAAAAGACTACAATGGCTATTACTACAAACAGCTCAGAATGACTACAGTGAGAGCTGCCACAGGGCCTGGGACTCTCACACCCCGCGGTTAGGGATGTACAATGGTAGAGCCACTTTGGAAATCTGGCAGTTTCTTGGCAATTAAGCACACAACTACCACATGACTCCATTGTTCTCCTCCTAGGTATTTATCCAAGAGAAATGAAAGCCTGGGCCCAAATGAAGGCTTGTGCATAAATGTTCACGGCAGCTTTATTTGTGATAGCCAAAAATAACCCAAATGTCCATCAACAGGTGAGATGGATGAAGCAACGGTGGAATCTCCACGCATGGACGGAGGCATTGCTTTCTGTCTTGCTGTGGTGCTGGTTTCAGGACATGCACATGGGTCAACACGTGTTAAATTGTACATTTTGAGTATGTATAGTTTATCATATGGGAATTATGCCTCAATGACCTTATTTAAAGCCTTAGAAATGCTTTCCAGATTAGTAGTAATTGGGGGCAGAGCTCAGGGGAAGGTCAAAAGAAAACTTTTTAGAGTGATGAAAATGTTGTACTTCTTGATTGTAGTGACGGTGCTTACGCGACAGCCACCAGCTGCTACATTGAAATGAGCGGATTTTATGGGATATAAATTGTACCTCATGTACCTCAGTAAAGCTGGGGAAAAATTAATTTGCACTAAAATCTCTTTGCTTATTAGGACAGGGCAGAATGCTATGGCGGCATATAATTTTTATTTCTGACAAAGCGAACATTGATGTTGCAGAGAAAAAATTAAATTTCAATTTCAATTTTCATTTCTCTTGGACAAATATCTAGGAATAGAACAATGAGATCAGGTGGCAGTTCTATGTTTAATTTTCAAGAAACAGTCAAGAAATGCTTTCTCAAAAGTAAAAATAACGTATGTTTACATTGAAGCAAAAGACAAATACAAATACCTTCTTTGTTGAGTTGATTATCTGAATACAGCACTGCTCCCCGCTGCCTCGACCTCCTGGACTCACGTGAACCTCCCACCTTAGCATCCGGAGTAGCCGGAACTACTAAACTCCCTAATGGCATCGATCGTATTTACAAACCTAACAAATTAGGTTCCCTTAAACTCATTAAACTGCATTTGCAAATTCATTATTGTCTTTTAAAATTATTGCTAATGGTTCCAAGAAGCAATCACATCTCAAGTACTGAAGTCACTCCACAAAATCCAACAAGTAGAGTTTGAACAGGTGAATATCCATGCCCCGGACTGTCCCAATATTGGGCAAAAACTCAGTAAAATGCTCCTATACTTTCCACCCAGAAGCACAAGCCTAAAAACAATTGCTCAATGACACGATTTAAACCCAAATCACAAGGCTAATCTAATGTGTCATTCCTCTAATGTGCCAAATTCCCTTCATATTTCAAACACTTTCAATACCAAACATGCCCAGTGTTTTAATTCTAGTCTTAATTCTCCCCCTACGGGGATTTGTGGTTAGACTTACTCCATCATTTTGATGTTTGGTTCTAAGCCTTCCTCGTGTTAAATGACTCTTGCCAGCTAAGAAAAAAATGCTACCTTCCCAGGCAGATGGGGGTTCCCCTCCCCTCCTGAAGTCTCTTAGTAACTGGGTACTTTCAACTTGGACACAGGTCTCTCTCTCTCCCTAATACACCCGCAGCCGTGTTGAGCCCTTTTTAGGGTCAAAACACAACTGGTGACCAGGACTCCAGACTCTGTATTTTCCTCATGCCCCAGTTCTGGCTGCATGGAGCCTGTCCTCCCACTCCTGAGACTAAGGTGTGGCAGTATGAGTGGACAGGGAGTGGGCAGTGTCCACACAGCTCCTTCAGGAGCAGGCACTGTCCTCTTTTCCGTTCCACTCTGTGGAGCTGGACCCCTGGCTGAGACCACAGGATGGAGGCCACAAGCCCACCAGGGTGGGCCACAGCGCAGGTGGGGTTAGCGTGGCCTCCCTCTGGACCCTGTCCATTCTGACAGCTTTGTCTGGCTCCACACTTACAACACTGAAGTTGTGTGGACTGCAAGACCAGTGGGCTGGGAACACAGAGCAGGTGCATCGCAAGGGAGGGTGATGTCTCCGTGGACGTGTGAGGCCGAAGACAAGGCACAGCAGTGGGGTGGCAGGAGGAGCAAAGAAGTGCTCATTGCTCAGACAGCCAGTGGCCAGCTGGGCACCGGAGGTGGGCGGGGGAGGGGGAAGCAGAGCACAGACCCGTGTCCGGACACGGCCGCAGCACCCAGGCGGGGACCAAAGTGTTTCCCAGCTGTGAGTGGGAGCTCCACATGACTCCACAAGACAAAACCTGCATTGAGGCACCAGAATCAGTCATGTATGAGACTTGCAACTATTATGTAATCTTTGATCTAATTCCCCCAAAATACTGATTTCTTTCCAAAAATGCCTTGGTTGTTTTCAAAAGTCCCAAGTTAGGCCAGGTGCGGTGGCTTACTCCTGTAATCTCAACACTTTAGGAGGCCAACGTGGGGCATTCTTTGGGCCTAGAAGTTCAAGTTCAAGACCAGCTTGGGCAACAAAGTGAGACCCTGTCTCCACCAAAAAAAAAAAAAAAAAGCCCGGCCTGGTGGTAGCTGTCTGCAGTCCCAGCTTCTTGGAAGGCTGAGGTGGGAGGATTGCATTGAACCCAGGAGATCAAGGCTGCAGTGAACCATGATCACACCACTGCACTCCAGCCTGGGCAACAGAGCAAGATTTTACCTCAAAAAAAAAAAAAAAAAAAAAGTCCCAAATTAAAGGACCACATTCAGAAATTGTTGAAGTAAGATGATTTACAATAAAATAAAACATTGTAAACAATTGAAAATCACCAATAATTAGACACTGGTTGACTCAGGGTAAACCTATAAAACAGAACATTTTGTAGACATTCAAAATGTTGCAGAAGAATATATAATAAGGGAACATGTTCATAGCATGTAAAAAAATTACTTGGCTGGGCACGGTGGCTCACGCCTGTAATCCCAGAACTTTGGGAGGCTAAGGTGGGCAGATCACCTGAGATCAGGAGTTGGAGACCAGCCTGGCCAACATGGAGAAACCCTGTCTCTACTAAAAATACAAAAACTAGCCGGGTGTGTTGGCTGGCACCTGCAATCCCAGCTACTTGGGAGGCTGAGACAGGAGAATAGCTTGAACCCAGGAGGCAGAGGTTGCAGTGAGCCGAGATTGCACCACTGCACTCCAGCCTGGATGACAGAGCAAAACTCTGTCTCAAAAAAAAAATTACTTAACTTTATTAAAGCATAATCCCAATTTTGTACAAACATGTATTTACAGTTTTTAAAAGCTAAATTTTAAGCAACGACAAAAACAGATTCAGCATTAAAAGATGAATCATAAAATTAAAAAAAAAATTAAAAACAGTTTGAGTGTAACTTCACCTGACTGATTTCTCATAGTTCCCAGGATGGCAGCCCCGGCCAAGCCCGCCAGTCTCTGTTAGCCTCTGGTTAGGCGGAGGGAGTTTGCTTTGGTGTGCTGGGGAGCCAGCTCCCTTGGCAAAAGCATTTTAAGGCTCCTGATGATAGAACTTAGAAGACGCTACTAATGTACAAATTGCACCATCCAGCACTTAGCGGATAAAAGATATTTGATGTGGAGTCTGAAAACCTGGGTTCCAGCCCCCCATTCACTGTCCTCTGACCCTGAGCAAGAGACAAGCTGTCCTGGACTCCAGGTGAATGAAACGAGCTAAGGCACTATTCCTCCCCGCTCACAGGACCGCTGTGAGGGTAAAAGGCGCAAGAGTGACGTGGCTTGCAGGTGGCAAGGGCGTGTGAAAGTTCTCTGGGACCACGTTTTCACACTGAGTGACGTTTCGGACCTCTGTTATCTCCTCTGTCTTCGCCGTGCTCTCTCAAACCTGGTTACACATGGAGGCCACACAGCAACAGCTCAAGACTGCATATAAGATACATTGACTGACTTAATCACGCACACAGCCTGGCTTCATCTTCACTTCCAGAGAGGGGGTGTCTGCTGGCTCCGATCCACGCACCTGTGCCTCCTCCAAGGGTCAGAAGGGCACACGGGGAGCCTGGGAGAGAGGTTGTTTGTTGGGCAGCACCTTTCTTTGGTTTGGTTGTTTAGTTAAACAACACATATCACCATGGTGCAGGGAAAACACAAACACGCCCTTCCTCTATTCTCTTCTTGTACATCCCAAGGCCTACAGCCATCCACAAGCAGCCACTGAGGCACGCACCCCCAGGGTCCCAAGCTCAGACGGGCCTGTGCATCCTTTAAAGCTCTGCTGTGGACGTCTTGAAATCTTCACTGTTGCTGAACCCGGAGCACCATGTTTTCCTTTTGCCCTGGGCTCTGCAGATTCTGTCCGGCCTGCCCCTCCTTCAGCCAGCGTTCCCGAACGTCACAGACTTTGTCCTGGGCTCCGTGGGGCTGAGGCTCATCATCAGGAGAGAACCTGGGAGCAGCAGAAGGAGGTGGGAGAGGAACAGCCAAGCAGGTGGAGGGTTAGGTCTGTGACACGTAGAGGGTATCCCCTCTTCACCCCCATGTCCTTCCTTCCAAATTGCAAGAAGGGATGGGGCACACATACTTGCTGCACATACTGCCTTGCAAAAAGCCAGGAGGGTGAGGGAGAAACTGCTCCCTGGTGTTCTGAGCCCCACCCCTGCTCCCAGTGGGTGGCTGGCTATATTTCCGAAATGCAGCCGGGGGTGAAAAGAGATTGTTCCATGTTTGTCCTCAAATGCTTTACAACAACATGACATTTATTTTTTTCCCTCTCTGAGTTCCATCTGCTTTGCAGCCAAGGAATGGAGGCGGAGGGGTTGTGAGCAGCCCAGGGGTCCAGCCAAGCATCGCTGTGTCCGAGAGGCCCTGCCAGCTTGGGGTTCTGAAAAAGAGTACAGACAGGCCCTCCCCAAGGGCACCAACCCTTCCTCTGCCAGGGAGAACTTCCTCCTGGCTGCTGCTGCTGGAAATGGCTTGCTTCCTCAACATCGTGATGAAAAATCACTCTCAGTAGTTCAAATTTGAGAAACAGGAATTGGTCTATATCTTTTTAATTTCTAAAACACTAAGTATATAAAAGCAAAGAGAAATGGAATTTTTACAACACTTTCTCCTTATTTGCTAACAAACCCAAACACAAAACACAAAGTTATGAATGGCAAAGCCTTCAAACCAAACCTGATGATCTTAGACCTGGGGCATTGCCCATAATTTGCAGATGAAGCAAGAAAGGACAGATCAGAGAGGTGGAGTAACTTACCAAGGATCACACAGCCAGCAGTGAAGCCAGGGTGAGAAACCAGTTCTTCTAGATCTTGGGCCAGCAAAATAAAAGATGGAGCCTGACTCAAGCTAGAGTCATTGGGGTCAGAGAACCAGGGTCACACCAGACATCACAGAAGATCAAACCAGTGGCCGGGGAGACTCACCGGGACTGACACCCAGGCCTGTCTCCCAGCCAGGCTGGTCTGGAACTCCTGGGCTCAAGTGGTCCACCTGCCTTGGCCTCCCAAAGTGCTGGGAGCCACGGTGCTCAGCCGCCAGGAAATAATTTAGATGTAAATCTCTCGTGGGCAATTGCGTAGCACCTGACCTGTTGATGCTCACCTCAAATTCTCAATGTCCTTGAAACTGAAGTCACTAAAGCATCTCTTGGGGATGGCTGACAGGGATTTGGGGGAGGGAGGAAAGGGGAGTTGTTTGACATGGACACAAACATGTTTGTGCTGCGAACCCTTTACCAGACCCTTCTCAGTATGAGTGAGTGGCCCGGACCCCTGAGCCTGCTCTCTCACTGGATACCTGTGTCTAAGTGCATTCATGATCCTCTGTGATTCTGCACCCGTGCAGTGGCTTCTTGGATGGGGCGCTGGCGCTGGGCTGAGCCATGTCACTAGTGAGAACCTCTGCCCCATGTTGTCCTTGTGTTCTGAGTGACAGCCCCCCAGTCCTTGTCAGCCTCCTGGGGAGGATCCTCCCTACTCCTCCTTAGTTCCAGAGCACACAGAGCCACCAGGTCATGTGCCCCTTCTAGGCTGGGATATGGGCAGCCTGGTGGCGCCTGCTATGGTCACTGTTGGAACTTGGCATGCAGTGGGTGGGTGGCAGGGGGAGGTTTACAGGGAGTCCTGGGTGTCCCAGAAGCAGGCCTGCCCTATTCATGAGTGGACCCCAGCTCCCTCTGGGGTCAGGAGGCCTGTGTCGTCACAGCACAGCCCCTCCGACAGTCAAGGAAGAGGGAGCCAGGTCGTGTGTTTACAAATAACACTGGCACCTTGTGGAGCAGTTACCAGCCTGGCTCACTCCCCTGGGCAGGAGGGCAGATGGTGAGGCACAGTGGTGCCAGGGCTTGGCCTGGGCCTTGCTGGTTGGTAGTCACAGCTCCAGCTGGAATAGACCAACCACTGCAGAAGGTGGGGAAAGGGTGGCACTAGAGCCCTCTGTGCACAGTGGGGAGGGCTGCTCGGGAGGCCTTGGGTGGCAGCTGGTCCTCATTGCCCTTCCGTTTAGGGCACAAAGCTGCCTGCACACGGAACACCATGTGAGGCTGGCAGGACAGCCAGGCAGTGCTCATGCACATGCCACTCCTCACGCACACGGCACCCCCCTCACGCACACGGCACCCCCCCTCACGCACACGGCACTCCCCCTCATGCACACGGCACCCCCCCTCATGCACACGGCACTCCTGTCGCACAGGGCACTCCTGACTGACAGGGCAGTCCTCACGCACACCGCACTACTCCTCCCTCCCATGGCACTCCTCATGCATGTGGCACTCCTCACGGTCATGGCACTCCTCATGCATGTGGCACTCCTCACGGTCATGGCACTCATGCATGTGGCACTCCCCACGGTCATGGCACTCCTCATGCATGTGGCACTCCTCACGGTCATGGCACTCCTCATTCAAGTGGCACTCCTCACATGTTCGGCACTCATAATGCACATGGCAGTCCTGAGCTCCACACACCCCAAGGCTTTGCTTCCGTCGTGGCGCTCCATGGCTTCCCGGGTGGGGCACCCATGGACCACCTTGCTCCAAAGCCAACCTGATGTTGGGAAGCCTCAATGGACACAAGAGAATAGATGCGACAGGAAGCCCTCCCCAGAGGACCCGGCGGGGCCTCTCTGGAAACGCACCTTGCCCTTCCGGGCTGTAGCTAACGGGGAGGTGCACTCTCAGCTGCCCCTCCACCACCCCCTATGGGCCACAGGGAGGTGGGGCTCCTGCCTGGGCTGGTTCCCCCAAGGGAAAGCATCTGATAAGGTCATAATAGCACCGTCTCCAGCTTCTCCTGGGGAGCTCCAAGGATGACCTCACCTCCACCACTGCCTGTGAGACAAGGAAATGCAGACACAGCCTCTCCTTCTAGAATAGGCAAGAGGGACACAGGGGCTCTGCCTGGGTTAACTGCAGGACCCAGGCCTTCAAGGCCTCTCCAGGCACAGCTGACCTCATCCTGATTTTGACGGCTGATGACAAGCATTCATTCAACATGCTTTGCTTGGGGACAGACACCAGATTCGTCAGATGGGAATGGGGGTGGATTTGGGGTGGGGCTAGCTCACAGAGAACCTTGGTTTCCAGGGCGTATGGATGCTTTTCTGTAAAGAGGGGCACTCTGTGAATGTGTGTGGCCAGAGCTGGGCCTGGGCCCGGGTGTGAGTTTCAGCCCTGGGGGTGCAAGGGAGCCAGCTGGAGGGGAGGGAGCAGCCCTCACCAGAAGAAGCCTGAGGTGCGGGAGGAGAGGCATTGTTACAAAGCAGGGTTTCCAAACATTTTTGCATCTCGGATGAGTGTTTTAAAATAACATGTAGGATTCCAAAGAAACCCAACCATGTTAAAACAGACTTCAAAAACTGAAGTGAGACGTAATAGTATCGGAGTTTCTGTGAGCACATTTCATTGCAAGATGGCACCGGGTTTAATGACCGTCGCACTTTTCCCACTGTGATGAGTACAAACACCGTTTCTACACAGCAGCAACCCTGAGATGTGATATGAACGTTCCTATGACTTCAGCTGGGAGCAAGGTCACATGCTAACCATGAGCACCACTGCAAGTCATTTACTTTCAAAATAGAAGGAAATTCTAAACTTCACTTAGAGGTTAGTAAAACTGAGGTGCAATTTTTTTCTCCTGATTTTTTCCTCAGGGAAAGCTGCTCTGTAGAGACTTTTGTGAAGGTCACGGGCACGGGAAGCCCTGAGATCAGCCATAACCTGATGCCTGAGTATCGGGGTACTGGCTGGGGGAGCCCTAACAAAACACACGAGGGTGGGACCCCAGCATTGGCAGAAGCGAGGAGGCTCCTGATACCAGTTACTGCTCCCCGGACTGTCGCAGTGAGGAAGACAGCACCCAGGTGACCAGCGGGAGTCAGAATTAGGACTTGGACTGGCCCTGGCTCCCAGTGCCATACTTACCCCGAGCAAGTCCCTGGGGGCAGACTCCTGGGCAAACATTCCTAGGACAGCCAGACATGGGTCAGCCAGCAGGTGCTTCCAAAAGAAGTCAACATTCCCAGCCCGAGTACCCCCAACACCACACTCAAGGCACTAAGGATGCCCAGAGCCACTCTATCTTGGGGTGCTGTCATCTGGCTTCAGAAAACCATCTTTTCCAGGAGGTGCTGGGGTGTCCTCATGGCTTCAGAGCTCTGGCACTCATCATCAGGACCCCTTTTCAAAGGAAAATGCCCCGGGCGAGGTGAGGCTGGTGTCTGTCCCTTAGCCTGTGGCCAGCTGGGTGGCCCCACCCAGCCGGCTCTAACACCTGTGCCCCCACCCTGGAGCCTCTGTCCTGTCTCACGGCATCCTCACATCCACCCAGCACTGCCCATGCTGCCTACAGCACGTCATGCCCCCAACATAGCACCCCTTGCCCTACACCCACACAGAGGTAGAATAGTGTGGTCTTCAGGGTGTTGGAGGAAGGGAGGGGAGGTACAGAGGTGGGGTATCTGAGCTCCCATGCAAATTGTCCCTACGCCCACCACTGTCTCCAACCTTGTAACACTTCCATGGTCCCCAGACTGCAGGCTGCAGGATCCTCCATCCCAGCCCCCACCCCCACCACTGGCTTCCCTGAACTGGGCGGCCCAGCGGTCTCAGCATTAGGGCGACTTACCTGTCTCATCTTGCCGGGAAACTGGAGATAATAACGCTTACCTCACAAGGAAGGTGTGGAGATTAATGACTTAATGCTGCCAAGCGCCCCTGTGGGTCTGCTGAGCCAGCCAAGGAGGGCCAGCTGCCCTGGGACCAGAGCCCAGCACCTGGGACTACCGGGGCTCTGTGGGAGCCCTGAGAGTTTGCTCAGTGCTGGCTCTGACTCTGGGGATTTTCTGGTGAACGTTTCTTCCAGCCCCATCTAGAACATCCCTGGCGTAGGAGCAGCAGAGTGCTAAGATGAGCTGGCTCAGTCTGGGAGTCACGAGCAGAGGAAGGAGGAGGCCTGCGATGCTTGCCTCCTGTTCCTGTGGTAACCTGGCAGGCGACCTGCTGGACTCACCTCTTCTTGGTGCTGGGAACCACCTGCCCTGCGTGTTGACCCTCAGTGACCAGAAGCCAGCTGGGCAAGGCCCACATGCAGGCCATGGCTGGGGGATTCTGAGAATTGCAGGACACAACCCAGTGCTCCCAGCATCGCAGGCCAGTCCGGGAGAGCTCGTCCTGGAGGCTGCAGGTCCTTCACTGCTGTGGTCCAGCACAGGGGCCCTGTGATGCTTGGAGCTCAGAGCAGGTGAGAGTCCCAGATCCCCAACATGGGGAGGTTCTGGGCTCCTAGCTTGGCACCCCCTCCCGTGGGACATCCCGCTGCACCTCGGCCACGCATCTAGAGGCAGGTGGCAGGGGAGGCCCCTTAGGGATGACACAGCTCCCCATGGGGGCTCTGGCCTGTCTTTATTGGAAGAGTTGCTCCCCTGACCTGGGCGCCAGAAAATTAAACTCGAGCGGCAGGCTCGGGGACCTCCAAGACCCTGGTGACCATGGCGGCCCCAGCACCAGCACCTGTCAGCCACTCCCAGGTGCTTCTCAAGTCAAAGAACAGAGCTCCTGTGGAAGGAAATCAGGTCTCCGAGACACGCCCCACCCACCACCAGAGCATCTCTCCCCTCACCCATGCGTGACCTACAGGGTGGTCACTGTCCCCCCCCCAGAAACGAAGCTCATCCCTGAATGAGCGTCCACACTGTTTAGACCTGCTGGGCATGAAAACGGTGGGCTGGGTGCTGGGCATGTACAGAGGAATCAGGCAGCACACCCACCCTCGGGGCCCTCGTTCGTCCGGGAATGTCTGTTAATTACACACTCCAGGTGCTGGACCACAGCAGTGAAGGACCTGCAGCCTCCAGGACGAGCTGTCCCGGACTGGCCTGTGATGCCGGGAGCACTGGGTCGTGTCCTACAATCCTCAGAATCCCCCAGCCATGGCCTGCATGCGGGCCTTGCCCAGCTGGCTTCTGGTCACTGAGGGTCAACACGCAGGGCAGGTGGTTCCCAGCACCAAGAAGAGGTGAGTCCAGCAAGTCATCTGCCAGGTTACCACAGGAACAGGAGGTGCAGGGGGACAGGGAAGGAAGCGAGGGAGGCGGCTGGTCCTCCATCTGTACAGTCCACCCACCGAGTCCTGGCAGGATCACAGCGTGGCGCTACCTGAACCGGCTGCTCTTTTGAGCCAGCACGTGTGCCGTTGGCCCCACGGCAGAGCACACACAGGGCCTAGAACCCTCCCATCTCCCCCGGGAGGCACATGGAAGAGCTGTCCCTTCTCCCCCTTCAACCAAAAGGGCGCACAGAGGCTCAGAGAGCCAAGGATTTCTCTAGTACAGCTATTCTTACCAGGGGCGATTTCACTCCCAGGGGACACTGGCAAGGTCTGGAGACACCTGTGATTGTCACAAGTAGGCAGAGTGTGCTGCTGTCATCTGGTGGGTGGAGGCCAGGGACGCTGCTCAACGTTCTAGAAGACATGGAACAACCCCACCACAAAAAATTACCCAGCCCTAAACACCAATCCCTAGCCTGTCCAGTCATGAATGGGGATGGGGCAGCTAAGACCTGTGCTGCGTGCCTTCACCCCCATCATCATCTGTCCGATGAGGCCAACAATGACAGCTGGATCTATTGGGCACGCTGGGTGCACCCACCGTCTCCCTAAGGGACGGGAAATGGGCTGGACGCGGGGCTGCCTGGTGGCAGAGCTGAACGCAGCTTGTGCTGTGCGCTGGAGACCAAGTCCTCAGCCACAACTCCAGCACTTCTCAAATCAGGCCCAAGGCAGTGACCGGGGGCTGCTGGAAGCCACAGCAAATTTGGCACTTTTTTCCTGAGCATGAAGTTCATTAAGAAAGTTGGAGAAAGTGAAATTTACTACTGTGTAGTTCTCAGCCTTGCTGCTGCCTCCCTTGCTTAACGGGCATTCTCTCTTTCTGATTCTCAAGACTGTCTTTCCTTTGGGGATGGAAAGTTATCAGATCCATCCTCCTCAAACCAGGGTGGGGAATGAGACAGCAGGCTAAACTGCACGGGGCACCCAGGCCTGGAGCTGCGAGGAAAGAGATTCCTGTGTGCCCAGAAAGATACAACAATTCCCTGTGTGCAAGAAAAATATACGCCATGTTCAGTGTTAGCCACCCTCCTGGCCAGACCTTCCAGGGCAGAGGAGCCTGAGAAAGAGCCCCAGAGTCTCCCAGGCAGGAACGTGGGGTGCAGGGATATGGCGTGGGCCAGCTTGCTCCTCAGACCAGAAGGGATGCAGGATTCCTCTGGATCAGGACCACAGGGAAATGTGTGGGCGACAGAACTGACTGTGTCTCAAAAAAAACACAACAAAAAAAAGAATAATTATTCAGCTTGTAATTGCTTTTTAATATCCAGGTAATCAATACAACAAAGAAAATATGTATGTTTTGCTTTAATGTAAACATACATTATTTTTTCTTTTTGAAAGAGCATTTAATTTTTTCTCTGCAATTACAATTTTCACTTTATTAGAAGCAAAAATTATATACCACCACAGTATTTTCCCCTTGTCCTTATATACCAAGATATTTTAGTGCAAATTTGTTTTCCCCCAGCTTTATTGAGTTATAATTTATATCCAATAAAATCCACCTATTTTAATTTAGCAATGGGTAGCTGTAGTGTAACCATCACCACAAGGAAGAAATAGAACAGTTTTGTCACTCTGAAAAGTTTTTCTCTTGACCCTCCCGAGCCCTGACCCCAATTACTAATAATCTCGAAATCATCTTTTAAGGCTTTAAACAACGTAATTGAGGTATAATTGCCAAATAATAAACCATACATATTTAAAGTGTGCAATTTACACATGTTGACACCTGTACAAGTCCTGAATCCACCCCAACGACAAGACAGCCAGCACATGCATTCTTCCATTGTGTGGACATACTGCAATTTGTTTATCCATCTCACCCGTTGGCGGACATTTGGGTTTTTTCTATTTTTGGCTATTACAAATAAAGCTGCTATAACTTTTGCTTATTTATGCAAAAATCTTCACTTGGGCGCAGACTTTCATGTCTCTTGGATAAATACCTTGGAGTAGAATGACTGGGTCATGTGATAGTTGTGTGTTTAATTGTCAAGAAACAGTCTGTTTTCTAAAGTGGTTTTACCATTTAATATTCCTGACTACAGGCGGCGAGAGTTCTGGTCTCTGTATATCCTTGCCGACACTTGGTGTGGGAGCTCTCACCGCAGTCATTCTAAGCTGTTTATAATAACAGCCAGTGTAGTCTTCATTTGTGTTTCCCTAGTGACTGATGCTGCTCAATCTCTTTTCATGTGCTACTTACCATTTCTATATGTTGGGTGAAGTATCTATTCTTTTCTCTCTTTTTTTATTTTTATTTTTTGAGACGGAGTCTTACTCTGTCACCCAGGCTGGAGTGCAATGGCTTGACCTTGTCTCACTGCAAACTCTGCCTCCTGGGTTCAAGTGATTCTCCTGCCTCAGCCTCCCGAGTAGGTGGGATTATAGGCGCCCACCGCCATGCCTGGCTACTTTTTGTGTTTTTAGTAGAGAGGGGCTTTCACCATGTTAGTCAGGCTGGTCTCCAAATCCTGACCTCAGGTGATCCACCCACCTCGGTCTCCCAAAGTGCTCGGTTTACGGGTGTAAGCCACTGTGCCTGGCCTATTCTTTTCTTTTTTAAAAAATTAGGTTGTTTTCTTACTGAGTTTCAAGCAACCTTTATCTATATGGCTACAAGTCATTTATCAGATGGGTGATTTGCAAGTATTTTCTTCCAGCCTGTGGTTTGTCTTTTCATTCATTGACCAATGTCTTTCAAAAGCAGAAGAGCCTCTTCACTTTGATGAAGTCCAATTTATGGTTTTGATTTTTGTTTTTAGACATCGAATACTTTTGATGTTGTGTCTAAGAAATCTTTGCTGGCCGGATGCCGTGGCTCATGCCTGTAATCCCAACACTTTGGGAGGCTGAGGCAGGAGGATGGCATCAGCCCAGAGTACCAGCCTGGGCAAAAGGGTGAAACCCCATCTCTACAAAAAATACAAAAGAAATTAGCTCTGTGTGGTGACACACCAATTGTCCCAGCTACTCAGGAGGCTGGGGCAGGAGGATCACCTGAGCCTGCAATGAGCCATGATTGCGCCACTGCACGCCACCACACTCCAGCTGGGGAGACAGAGTGAGACCCTGTCTTGAAAGCAAGAACAAAAACAAAGAAAAAAAAAAAGAAATCTTTGCCTAACCCCAAATCACTAAGATTTGCTTATATGTCTTCTTCCTCTGTGGTGGCTTGGGGTTTTCCACTTCAACGTATGTGTCTGAGACCTGCCAAGGGCCTTCACGCCCGTCATCCTCTGTCCACTTGGGTTAATTTGGTGTGTTCTGAGGTAGGACTGTAGAAGTGTTGCGCTTTTCCTGAGTCCTCTATTCTGCCCCATGGATCTAGTTGTCCACTAGATCCTTTGTCCCTAAATGCTGCACCACTGTCTTTATTACCATCGCTTTTGGATAAACCTTGAAATCCGGGATTGCAGGTCCTCCCATTGTTCTTTTTCAAAGTTGTTGTGATTATTCTGGGTCCTCTGCATTTTCAGATGCAGTTCAGATTTGACTTGTCAATTTCCACCCAAAAAAAGCCAGCTGAGATTTTGATTTGATTGGGATTTCATTGAGTGTAAAAATCAATGGGAACCAACTAGAATAAAAGTATTTTGTAGCTTCACAAACACGAAATTAAACTGTCAATGTGCAAGTATTTTTAAATATACAATTTCAATTCTGTTTACATTCCCTTTTTAATTCTTGAAGAAAAATGTCTTGATTTGGATATTAAATCTAACAGTCACTGGCCCTGAGTTTGAGGCAAGCATGGAGGGACCAAGCTGCCCCTTCCTCAACCCACTGATCACAAGGAACATTAGGAAAATTTTGACAGCAAGACATTCTAAGTCCTTAATGCGATGCAATATAAAACAGCACCATCGGCCTGGTGCAGTGGTTCACTCCTGCAATCCTAGCACTTTGGGAGCCAGAAGCGGGTGGATGGCTTGAGGTCAGGAGCTCGAAACCAGCCTGGCCAACATGGTGAAACCCCATCTCTACTAAAAATACAGAGATTGACCGGGCGTGGTGGTAGGCACCTGTAATCCCAGCTACTCTGGAGGCTGAGGCAGGAGAATGGCTTGAACCCGGGAGGTGAAGGCTGCAGTGACCTGGGTGGCATAGCAAGACTGTCTCAAAAAACACAAAAACAAAAAAACAAAAACAGACACCATCACCTGTGCAATATTGCCAAAATCGAACCTGAATTTAATTGTAAGTTTCTAGAGCTAATTTCTATACATAGGAAGCATGAGGGCAAGAGGGTATGTTAAACAATAAAACAAAGAGGGAAATAGGCAATTCTAAATGTAGGGCGTTGTATAGGACAATCCAGCCAGTTTCTTCAGATCAGTGGTTTTTTTTTTTCTTTAAAGGTAGGGAAGAGACTTTCTCTAGACTCTAAAAGAGATCTAAGAAATCTTACATCCAAATGTAAGGATCAGGCCTCTTTAGGATCCTAACTTAAGCCAATGAACTAGAAAAAGACATTTTTGAGACAGCTGGGGAAATTTGAATACATACACCGAGGAATTCACGTTAACCTGGTTAGATGTGGAAATGGGACTGTGGTTATGTACGAAAATTGTGTATAGGTTTTTGCATCTTTGTAAGTGCTGGATTATGTAAGGATGAAATGATACAATATTTGAGATTTGCAAGGCTGGGAGCAGTAGCTCACACCTGTAATCCCAGCACTTTGGGAGGCCGAGGCAGGCAGATCACCTGAGGTTAGGAGTTCAAGACCAGCCTGCCTAGCATGGTGAAACCCCATCCCTACTCAAAATACAAAAATTAGCCAGGTATGGTAGTGTGCACCTGATTCCAGTTACTTGGGTTACTTGAGGCAGGAGAATTGCTTGAACCCAGGTGGTGGAAGTTGCAGTGAGCCTAGATCACACAACTGCACTCCAGCTGGGCAACAGAGCAGGAGTCTGTCTTAAAAAAAAAAAAAAAAAGAAAAGAAAAAAGGAAAAAAAAAACTTTAGCAAAGAAAATAATAAAGGAAAAAGATGGCTAAAGGCAGGGTAGCAGAATCTCACTTTTGAATTCTGGAAAATATCATGCATGTTGATTATACTGTTCTCTCTATTTTAAAATAGATTTGAAGTTTCTTTTTTAAAATCCCTTTAAAAGTAGAGGCCTGAGCAGGTGATCAGTTCTGATCAAGAGATGGACTGGGGGCTTCCCTGAGATTATTTTCTCTCATTCTTAAAAAGGATCACATGGAAGGGGAATTTTTTTTCTGTTCTGAACCACGTTGTCTGCATATGATGCCAAGATCAGTGGCAGCCGTTCTGGCATTGGGCAAGGCGTCCCAAGAAAGAGCAAGCCCTCCAGCAGACGGCGGAGCCTGGGTGGGAGGACCAGGGTCACTAAACTGCCACCAACTGTAGGGCTGAGCCATGTAAGGTGATAAGATCATTTCTTCGGCCAGGCACAGTGGCTCACGACTGTAGTCCTCGCACTTTGGGAAGCCAAGGTGGGTGGATCACCTGAGGCCAGGAGTTCGAGACCAGCCTACCAACATGGTAAAACCCTGTCTCTACTAAAAATGCAAGAACATGGGCCGGGCGTGGTGGCGGGCACTTGTAATCCCAGCTACTTCGGAGGCTGAGGCAGGAGAATCACTTGAACCTGGGAGACGGAGGTTGCAGTGAGCCTTTAACTCCAGCCCGGGCAACAAGAGCAAAACACCACCTTGAAAAATAAAAACTTTTTTAAAAATCATTTTTTCTTGTTGCTTATGCTAGTTGGTAATTTCAAGTCCTTCATTTAGGGAGTCATGGAGGTACCCTGGGTGAGCAACTCACCCCAGGTCTCCTGATGGGGCACCTGCTCCGGTTCCTTAGCTCAGGGCCACACAGCCACCTCTGGGTGGGGGCAGAGGTGACACCTCCCAGAATCCACACCAAGCAAAGTGAGAGGGGGATGCTTTCTTGAGGAAGATGACGATTCTCATTTTCTGGTGGCAAAACAACCAAGGTCCATTTACCTTCTATAAAATAGGGATAGCTCCCAACTTAAATCATGATTTCAGAGGTTGTATTATTTTTAATCTAGTGCGTGCTAATAGCTCAAGAGATGGTCATTTTTCTTCCTGCAGGTCTGACCACGTGATCAAGGCCAACTGCAAATGGGCTACACCTGAAGCCACTGGCCCCGCTTAGTGACCCCAGGATACGGGAGGATGCAGGCTACTCCCCCGACTCAGAATTCAGTGCCCACGAGTTCTTCCTGGAAAGGGGCCTGATTGGTCCAGCACGGTGGCACTTTGAAAGGCTGAGGCAGGGTTATCACCTGAGGTCAATGGTTCAAGAGCAGCCTGGCCAACATGATGAAACCCAGTCTCTGCTAAAAATACAAACATCAGCTGGGCATGGTGGCAGGCACTGTAATCTCGATTACTCAGGAGGCTGAAGCACGAGAATTGCTTGAACCCGGGAGGCAGAGGTTGCAGTGAACCAAGATCGTGCCACTGTAGTCCAGCCTGGGGAACACAGTGAGACTTGGTCTCAAGAAAAGAAAAATAAAAGGCACCTCATTACCTGCTTATTCAACTCAATTCAAAAATCACCCCTGCCTCCCACTATTCTCCACTCTACCGAGGAGACTTCTGCCAGAAACTTTCACTCACCCACTTCTAACCCACACGGGTAACCCCTGCAGGAGCCACTTCATAATTCCCTGGCATTAACTCTGTGCCAACTCTGCACAGCACCGGTGCCCAGGACAGAGCAGACTCCTGGGAAGGGCAGCGAGGCAGCGGAGAGAAGCCAGCCCTGGACCCAGAGAAGCATGGGCAGAGGAGGTCCCTGGCTTGCGAAGCGCAGCTACGGGGCCACAGTCTGGCCCAAGGTAGGGAATCAGTCATCAGGCCTGTGACTGCCCAGAGCAATGGCATGAGGTCAGTCACAGGCCTGGGGGCACCTCGAGGGGGCAACCCTGCTGGGCCTCCGCCTTCCCTGTGAGGATGAAGCCGCTGGCAGGGCTGATCGAACAAAAGCGGTCCATCTCAAAGCAAGAGGCTCACAGCGATTGTGTTTCGTTGCTCTGGGATGTTTGGTTGTGTGTCTGTGTCTTCCAGAGGGGTTTCCACACACCACCTGTCATTGCGCAACACAGGTCTAAGTTCACATATCCTTCAAAGCGCGTGGCTGGCGTAACCAGATTCCTGGAGTCCTCAAGACCATGAGGGATGGGCTGTGGGGAGACGGGGGGGCTCGATGGCACGTGGTGAATTCTAGCAGTCTAAGAAGTAAATGAAACAGGAAACCGCGGAGGTGGTGTTCAGGGCCTCAGAAGGGACGGGAGCACTGGCCAAATGCTTGGCTCTGTTAGAGTGAGCAGAACAAAAGCACGTCAGAAAAAACAAGAAGGAACGCTGGCGATTTCTGTCACCATCAGGAGGCAGTGGACTACAAGTCATAGGATAACCCATCCACCGTGCCTTAAACACGTAGGGACTGTCCTTCTCCCATCACAAGAAGATGGAGCAATGTTTCTGCTGGGGCTTCTGAGGTTCACGTTGTCAGAGCCAGGATCTCAGCAGTTCTGGGATCTTTTCTAAAGGTCATCTCTGAGTCACCTCTGTCTGCAAGGGGGACTGGGATGGTGAGTGTTTAGCTCTCCATCCTCGGGGTGGAGGCAGGCAGGGGAGAAGAAGGTTGGGGAGGGTGCTGGGTTAGCCACCCATGACCGCTCTGAGCATGCTAGGGGCCAGGCACACTGCTTCTGCAAGACAAGCATGGTCCCGAGCCCACCTGGAAAGCTGGGAGCTGGCACATGTTCCCTGAATTCCTGCCTCCCTGCGTCTCCATTCTTGTTGTAACCTGCCTTGGCTGTGAGCTCTGGGTGTTTGCTTCCTCTCTGGGTAGCTGCCAGTCTGAATTATTTATGAACCTAAGGTACACGCTGATGGCGTTCCAACAAAGGCCACCAAAGGGAGCAGCCTGTCAGTAACCCTGAAGCTTAGCACGCAGCAAAAAGGACTCGGATAAAACTGTAAGCTTCCTCTGCAGGGAAGAGGAAGGTCTGCACTGCTCCAGGGGAGCCAGAGGTGGCCAGAAGCAAACCCACGCCTGCTTCCCTCCATTTTCCAGGTGCCGTAGGTTGGCTGCAGTAACTGGGAACTGAGAACCGGTGGGTGCTGGGGCATGAACTGGGCCACATGCCTTGGGGTCCCCAGGACATAGGCCAGTCCCCAGAGGTAGGAATGAAAGCCCAGACTCTGGAGGCAGGCGGACCAGGGTTTATGCCCTGGCAAGTCCTGATGGGGCTGAGGATCGTAACCACTTCATGCCTCAGTTTCCCTATCTGGCCAGCAGTGTTGCTGTGAGAATTAAATGCAGCCATCCCTGTGCAGTAGATTGTTTCCAACAACAACAACAAAAATGGCCACAATTGTCCCCTCCCTGAGTTCACACCCCCTTGCAATGTGACTTTACAGCAACTCTCACCAAGAGGCGGAGTCTCTTCCACACCCTGGAACCTGGGCGGGCCTGTGACTCACAATGGCCAATGGAATGCCCTGCAAGTGACGGTCATGCCCTTCTGAGCCTTGCCGCTTCTGCTGGTGGGAATGCCGCATGGCAGAGCCCAGGGAGGTTATGTAATGGGCCCAGCTGATGAGTGGCAGGGGCCAAAGGGCTTGGCCTATGGGACTGTCTAAGGCCAAAGGCAGTCCATAAACTCCACATAGGAACATCTCCTGAAGCGGAGTGGGTTCTTTTTTTTTTTTTTTTTTTTTTTTAGATGGAATCTTGCCGTGTCGCCCAGGCTGCAGTTCAGTGGGCGACTTGAACCTGCTCTGCAACTGCCCAGAGACAAAAGCTGTTTTACTGGGAGTCTCCAGCTGCTCTGCACGTCTCTGAGAGGGCAGGTGATAATCGTTGTTTTTAGCACAGTTGCATGTTTCTAGCACTATTTCGTCAATGGCTTATGTGGTAAGTAGGTGCTCAGCAAAGGCGTCAGTTAATTGAAGAACCCCCTAGACCAATGTGAGAATCTCCAGGAGCACTCCTCAAGGCACAGACAGCTGAGCCTTGCCCTGGATTTCGTGGGTCTGGAGTAGGGCCCTGCACTTTTCATTAGTCACGAGTTCCAGGTGACGCTGGTGCTGCTGGCTGGGGACCCCACTGTGAACGGCAGGCACAGTGGATAGAAGCTTGTCTCCAGAGGCAGACAGCCAGGCTCTGCAGGGCGGCTCTGCAGCTACTCAATCTCTCCCTGCCTCAGTTTCCTTATCAGTAAAACTGAGGGAATTACAATGCACACGCCACCTGGTAAATGCCACATAAACGTTGTTTAAAACATAAGGATGTAAACAGAGAAGAGAGAACAAAAGTGAAACTCCCCACCACTCTGTTTCCCTCCTTTTCCTTCCGCCTCCTCGCCCTGAGCTGGAATGGGGGGATGTGGAACCGGGCTCCGTGCTAAGACCCTGCGGTGGCCAACAGCTCTGACTCCTCAGAACAAGCAAATCTCAAGGTCAAATGTAGGCCCCTGGGCCCTGGGGCGCCAATGGCTCCAATCTCCTTAACTCACAGAACCCGAAGAGCCGGTTCCTCTGGGCACAGAACAACCTGAGCTGGGCATTGAAAGGAAGGGAAAGAAAACACCCCGCAGAGGTATTTCCAGCCTGCCCAGGGCAGCTGGGAGGAGACTCCGCGCCGCCGGGTTCTTCTGTGGGCAGAAAGGGTCAGAATCCCACATCTGTACCGTCCCCACTGTCACGGGCTTATGCCAGGAATGGCCTGAGCAGGGCAGCCCTCCAGGGTTCCTGGGAGGCAGGGCTGAGGACCCCGGGCAGGCCTGGGTGAGCCACCTGCATGCACTCCGCTTACTGGTGACTTCTCTGCGGAATCACAGCTCTTCCTGTACTCCTCAGTTTACCTCTGTTTGCACTAGCAGGAGACTAGGGACAAGAACTTTCCTGTACCTCCTTCACTGGCTCTTTCTACCTCTCAAAACCCCTACCAGGGCAGCTGGAGAACTCTCTGGAACATGAATCAGACCCCAGAGCCACCTTGACACGGTTCAGTGCCCATAAGACAGTTCGAAGGCTGCTTGTGAGTTAGTCAAGGCTCCTCACCTCATCCCACAACCCTGTCCCCACCACCTCCCACAGCTGGGCCCCCCCAACATCAGCAGTCACCCCTGCAAGACTTGGTGCCTGCTGTTCCCTCATCCGGGAAAGCCCTTCTGCACCTGAACCCCTGGGGAGACCCCAGCACCAGCCTCTGGGGCAGTCTCTGCTGGTCACTGTCACAGTGGCTTCTCTCTGGTCTCGCGCCATGTGCTGCATCTACAGCAGTCTACAGAAGTAGACACAATCTCACAATCTCCCCCTGCCTCAGTTTCCTCAGTAGCCCTGAACACAGTGTAGAAATGACCTGCTTTCGTGTCTGGCCCTCAATAGACTGTGGGCCCCTTGGAGCAGGGTTGGGGCCTCCACGGTAAGCCTTCTCTTACCCGCTCCAGAAGGCCCAGAAACTCCATCCTCACACAGCACTCCAGGGTATGGGCTCTGGGCCCCAACTCCCTTGGCCCAAGCTCCATCTTGATCGAGGAGCTGAGGCAAGTCCTTTCACCTCGTGGTGCCTCTGATTCCTTATCTGCAAAATGGGTACAACCTCTGACTCAGAAGACTGAGAGGCTTTGCAGGTCTGTCCCCCTGCTTGGCACAGACACACCCATGAGGCTGAGGCGCAAACCAGAAAATCTGTTTCTCCTGGGTGAGAAAAATGAATGTCAGGCAGCCCAGAGAGTGACCCGCACAGCATCTTGGTCTGCAGACAGGCGGATTATCAGAAGGAAGCAGGGAGGCTGCGACGGAGAGGCAGGGGCGTTGGGTCGAGCGGCTCCAGAACAGAGGCAGCTGTGGAGGCGCAGCGCCCCATTCCTGCACCAATGCTTTCTGCTTCTGCTCTGAGACATTCCGCCGCCCGCCGTCTCACCTGGAGGCGTCCAGACCTGCTCTCCTAGGCAGGACCGCTCTTCCCTGAACAGGTTCCCCCACCAACCCCTCTCTCCTAGGCAGGACCGCTCTTCCCTGAACAGGTTCCCCCACCAACCCCTCCAGGCCTGGCACAGCCAGGCTTCCCCAGAGGCAGAGCCGGCCGGCCGGTGTGCAGGGCCCGACCTCTGCCCAGACACATGCGGGTTTTGTAGCTCGACCTTCTGAAGACAATGGTATTCTCCACTCTTCTTCCTGGTGGCCAGCGGTGGGGTGGGAGGTCCCCTCATTGTCACCATCTCGTCCTCTGTGCTGTCTTCAGAAGGCATCAAACACTTGTGAGTGTTTTAAATAAAACACCAGGTCTGCTGCAGACAGGCAGTTTAGACAGAAGCCGTCTTCACCCAACTGCTCGCCGAGGTGTCAGACAATGCCCAGCACCACAGGGTGCTGGCCATGTTAATTTCATCCGACTTCTTAAGGCTTCAGAAATGGATTCGGGAGCTGAGATCAAACAGTCCAAAGGTACGTATCTAACATACACACCACACACACACACACACACACACACACACACACACATGCACACTCATTCATGCATACACAGACACACACATAGGTACATACATGCACACACATGTGCAAACACGTCACAGACCCAAACAATAAGCACACAGCTTTGCTTGGTTTCTTAAATCATTTTTGCTTCAGGTTTTCACACAATGAAGACAATGTTAAGCTGAAAAAAAGAAGATTGAAGGTAACCTACTGGTCTTTAAGTGTATGCCTGTGTGAGCACCTCTACTCAGAAACCCACTCAAAACAAGAAAGATAACGACGGAAGAAATCAATGACTCTCCACTTCTAATTTCGAGGACAGGACAGAATAATGATCTCCAGCTGCAGCCGCGTGGAACTGGCGGCTGCATGTGAGACGTGGTTCCCAGCATCCGATTTCTAAGACGTGAGCCTACATAGGACTCCTGTGCCCACTAGCAGTCACGAGAGAATCAGCCTGGCTGCCTCCCAGCACAGGTGCTGCTCCCACGGGGAAGAAGCTTCCTCCCGAAGCTGGAGAAGGGGCCCACAGCCTCTGGTAGTGGCTGGCTGCAGATGTCTGCAAAAGCAGCGCCCGCTTGGGCTTGCCAACATGAAGGCAGACAGGCCACTGACACTGGTCAGCAGTCACCACTGGCCAGTCCCTAAGTTTCCCAGAGCTGTGGTTTTCTCCCCTTGACCCATTTCATCAACCATTTCATCAAGCGGCTACCGTTTCGGAGCTGGGTGACAGCAGCCAGCTGATGAAATGGCTGTGCAGATAGAAACCATGTTGGTCAAGTCCTGACTTTACAAAATGTGTCAAATAAGTGTGCAATGAATGGTAGCTATGATTAGTTTGTAACAAGGAGAAATACAGCATCTGAGGGAGGCAGGGTGTGCTGCATGGGAAAGGCCCCCTGAGGACAGGGGTGTCCGTAACAAGACAGGCTGGGGAACTCCAGGCAGGGAGAGACGAGGTTATTTTTTCTTCTGCAGGAGAGGGGTTGATATGAGGGGAGGGAGGAGGGAGAGGAGAGGGAGGAGGGACAGGGGAGGGAGGAGGGAGAGGAGCCAGGAGGGGTGGGTGGGGCGGGAGCTGGCCATATGAAATTCCTTCGTGATGAGTAACCAGAGGACCCGGCAAACAGAACCTCCACCAGGCAGTGGGTGTGAGAGTTTTCTTTGAACACAGACGAGTACAAACAAGGAAACACAAAATCTTCCCCCATGGACAACTCCTGAAGAATTGCGAAAAATAAAGCCCTGTACTGAAAGAAAATCCAAACAGTCCGGGAAGGTACAAAACGAAGACACAGCCTCTCCCAGCCCCACCTCCACAAAGAGTTTCTCCAAATATCTTCTGTTCCCGAGACGGCCCCGAGGCAGGGAGAACGCTGGCTTCCTGTCCCTGGGACTGCAGGAGCCGCTGCAGTTGCTGAGCTCCTGGCTATGGATTTAGTGGCTTCAAACAACAAACATTTATGATCTTACAGTCCCAGAGCCCAGAAGTCCCAGTTGAGCCTTAGGTGTGAAACCCAGCTCCGAATCCAGCATCATGCTTATGAAAGCTGCTCTGTACCTTGTGGCCAAATGGCTGCTTCTTTCAACTCCTAAATGCCGCGTTTTCTTGTTCCTTCTCTGCGTTGTTTCTCTGCTGAGCAGCTGCAGATGGAAAACCACCTATGATATTTACATCCGCCAAAGCCAACCCTTCTCCAGTTTGGCAGGCATGTGGGACTCTGGCACGGAGTGGAGGGGCCCCTCGCTAGGTCCTCTTGCTCCAAAGCAGGACAGCAGTTCCTATCAAGCACCTGACACGCATGAAGCTGCTATTAGCCCCATTGTGGAAACAAATGAAGACCACCTACCTGAGACCAACCGCTGAAGACAAGAAAGATAACGACGGAAGAAATCAATGACTCTCCACTTCTAATTTCGAAGTGGTCATTATTCTGAAGACCACCTAGCTGAGACCAAGGGCTGTGCATTCTGAGCTGGCTCTAGTGAGGGGGCTGCCTCTACCACCTGTGTTCGGCAGAGACTCAGGGCAGGCAGTGGGGAACTTGATGGTAGACGACAGGCCCCAGGGGTGCCCCGATGAGACGGTCTTCAAAAAGACTCTGGGAAGGCTCATGGGAGTGGACATCCTGGGGGACTGGCTGGGGCACATATTTGACTTTCTCTGATTAGCTCTAAATTAGAAGCAGTCACAAAAATTAGAAAAGCTGGCTGTCATCGACAAAGTCCTGACCATTCTGGACCGATTGCTGCAAAGATTAGGAGTCTCACTATTGTCTTTGTAGGATAAAGAAGCTACTTTATCCTCTTTTGTTGAGTAACTGAGGCCTGCGAATTAAACTGACGCAAAGACAGGCAGGAGAAAGGGGTTTATTTCATGTGTCTATGGGAGCCAACAGAAGAATTAGCCGGGGCCGAGTGCAGTGGCTCACACCTGTAATCCCAGCACTCTGGGAGGCCGAGACAGGCGAATCACCTGAGGTTAAGAGTTCGAGGCCAGCCTGGCCAACATGGCGAAATCCCATCTCTATTAAAAATACAAAACTTAGCGGGGCATGGTGGTGAGCGCCTGTAATCCCAGCTACTTGAGGGGCTGATGCAGGAGAATTGCTTGAACCCAGGAGACAGAGGTTGCAGTGAGCCGAGATCTCATCATTGCACTCCAGCCTGGGCTACAGAGAGAGACTCCATCTCAAAAACAAAAAGCAGCTGGCTGATAAATAGCTAAAGATTTATACACCTTCTTAGTAGGGAAAAGGAAATGGGGGAGAAGTGGCTTTTATGAGAAAAACAAATTTTTTTTTTTTAAGAAAAAACAAATGAGATTTTAGGAGGAAGGGAGATAAAGTTTGTGTTAATGCTTGTCTACACAGGTATGAGTGGGCTTTCCATCTTCTTCAGGGCCATAAAATCCCCCAGAGAGGAGAGTTCCGGTCGCCTCCTTGCCTGGAAGTTGCTAGTTTTGGTCAAACACTGGAAGGCCTGAGGAGGCCTTTTCCTGCATGTATTAAATCTCAAATGTCTTCAGCTTAAAGCAATCTTTCTGTCGTCTCTGAAGTTCTGAGTGAATTCCCATAACTGTTTGTATACTTGGCCTCTCATCATTTTCAGGATGAGGAAACTGAGGCTCAAAGGGTTAAAACACCTTACCCAAGCTGCCCATCAGTGGGTCACAGAGCAGTCCTCTCCAAGGTCCTTTCCACAAAGTCACCTCACTCATATGGGGAGAGTCACCAGATTGTGTAAAGATGACGTTACAGAAGAAAATCCTGGTCACCCACTCATCCATCTATCCATTCATCCATTCATCCACCTACCCATCCATCCATCCACCCATTCATCCATCCACCCTTCCATCCATCCACTCATCCATTCATCCATCTGTCCACCTATCCATCCATCCACCCATCCACCCATCCACCCATCCATCCACTCATCCATTCATTCATCCATCCACCTATCCATGCATCCATCCATTTATCCATTCATCCATTTATCATCCATTTATCCATCCACCTATCCATCCATCCACCCATTCATCCATCCACTCATCTATTCATCTATCCACCCACCTATCCATTTATCCATCCATCCATCCATTTATCCATCCACCTATCCATCCACCCATCCATCCATCCACTCGTCCATTCATCCATCCATCCATCTAACCATCCATTCACCTATCCATCCATCCATCCATTTATCCATCCACCTATCCATCAACCCATCCATCCATCCACTCATCCATTCATTCATCCATCCACCTATCCATCCATCCACCTATCCATTCATCCATCCATTTTCCTATTCATCCATCTACCTATCCATTCATTTATCCATCCACCCATCCATCCATCCACCTATTCATCCATTTATCCATCCACCCATCTATCCATTTATTCATCCACCTACCCAGGTATCCATCCACTAGTCTATGCAATAATAATTTAGCTCTGAATCATGCTGGATGCTTGATCATGTTGGAGTATGAAGTCCAAGATGACACAGTCCCTAATTTTGAGGTGTCCATACTCTAGGGGAGACAGACTTATAAAAAGTTATTGTTGTTATAATATATTAAAATCTGCAGTGACTACGTTCATGAAATACCTGAACAGAATGTTGTCAGCACATGGTGATAAGCACGTTCACCAAGGTGGCGAGATGGCAGAGATCTGTGTCCTCCCATTTATTATGTTCTACGTTTTCCAAATTGTCTGCTTTCCAAATGCACTATTTTTATAATTGGAGTGGAGATTCTTTAAAATTATTCAATATTTCTATATTGTCTAAAAATTTGATTGGTTCTTGGGCCCATTTGACACCTGAGCTAATCAACCCTCATCCTTGCCCCTCAGCAGCTGCCCTTCCCCAAGACTCCCCCAGCCCACCCCAGAACACCAGAGTTTTCCAAACCTCTGGTTCTTGCTCACCTTGAATTCTGTCTGCAGCGTTCTTACCACCACCTTTGCCTGGAAAACTCCCCCTTGTCCCTCAAAACCTAGTTTAAATGTTTGCTTTCCACATTGCATGGCACTGCCTGCCTGCTGGCTGTATGATTTTACCCGCACTTTTGGTGTTCTTCAAAATGTGCTATTTAATAGATGCATAATATCCCATCAAAGCACCATAATTTATTTCATCCACCCTTGGTTTGGGGTCATTTAGGCCGTTTCTGACATTCGCTATTATAAATAATGCCTTAGTTAGCTTCTCCTTCACAATCCTGGATTCTATCTCTGCTTCCTTAGCCTAGATTCCTAGAAATGGAGTCTCCAGGGCAAAGAGTAAGAACGCTTTTAAGGCTCTTCATACATATTTCAAAATTGCTTTCCAAGCAGGCTGAACAATTTGTGCTCCAGCACCAGAGTGGAGGGATGCCTGTACGAGGTCATGATTTCAAGTTTGTTACTTTGACAGCTGAAGATGCCACTGCTTCATTGTTTTAATTTGCATTTCTTTGACTCTCGGTTATTTTGAGCTTTGAAAAATGAGTTTACTTTTAAAAGTTTATTTATGGCTGGGCGCGGTGGCTGAGGCCTGTAATCATAGTACTTTGGTAGGCTGGGGTGAGTGGATCACGAGGTCAGGAGATCGAGTCCATCTTAGTTAACAAGGTGAAACCTCATCTCTACTAAAAATACAAAAAATTAGCTGGGTGTGGTGCACACACCTGTAGTCCCAGCTACTCGGGAGCCTGAGGCAGGAGAATCACTTGAACCCAGGAGGCAGAGGTTGCAGTGAGCCAAGATTGTGCCACTGTGCCTGGGTGACAGATCGAGACTCCGTCTCAAAAAAAAAAAAAAAAAGTTTATTTATAATGTGTAGTGGTCAAGGGCACAGGCTTCAGAGTCCAAGAGACATTCAACCCTGGCTCTGCTGATGAGGACCTCATGACTTGGGGAGCCCTCGTGGAGATGAAACGAGATCATGCCTGCAGGTCTCTGTGCCGGTGTCTGCGACCTGAGTGTGCAATCAACATTAGCTTCATTGTTCTCGGAGTTCTCAGACCTTCCTTTGTTTTGTGCAATTTCTGTGCACACTTTCTTGTCTATTTACTAGTGGAATGTTTTTCTTATTAATTGGTAGGAGCTCTTCTATATATTTAGGATTTCAACTCTTTGCTTGCCATGTTTATGCTAATATTTTTTCAAATATTTTCTCTTTGCATCATTTTTGCTCCAGGAGATTTTTGTTTTATGTATTCATGTCTTCATTGATGGTTCCTTCCATTAATTTTATGCCAACGATTTCTTCCCAGAACCGAGATCAATTAAATATTGTCTTCTAATATATATTGTTTTACATCTACCTTAAATCCACAGGCAAACTACCTTGGTATAAATTATCAGGGAAAATCTAACCTGGTTCTTTTCCAGTGTCATTTAGAAAATAATTCCCTCTTCCAGATTCAAAAGCAGAATGTGACATAATCAGGCGTGTTTTTAAATAGCTTGCTGGCTCCAATGTGGTAGGGGAAAGAATAACAGCAGTCATACAAAACAACCAACGTTTATTTAGTACTGACTTTGTACAGGCTGTGTTCTGAGTCCTTTGCAGATATTCACTCACTCAGACCTCAGAATCACCCCGCAAAAAACAGAGGTTTACCCTGGGGTTTAAGGAACTTGCCCAAGCTCAGAGCTAGAAGCGGCTGAACAGGGATGGGATGGAACCGGGATGAGGCCGTCAGAGTTAAGCAGATGAGTCAACATACCTGTCCAGAGGAGGCACAGGGGCTGGCCTAGACCATGGCAGGGGAAGGAGAGGAGACGGCAGGCTGGTCACGTATTGAAGACATGATGTCTTTGGGATCCCATTACGGACCACCAGGACGGGGCAGAGCTCGAGAACCCCGTCTCAGTGCGCAGCTAAGGCCCTCACGGAAGACTTGCGCTTTCCGTAAAACCATCGCCTCCTCTTCCTCGCTGTTCCCAGCATCCCTGGGCTGCACAAGATAGAAACGCAGCAGGTTTGGACCACAATCCCGAAAACTGAAATCCAAAAAGATCAAAATTTCCAAAATCCCCCACATCTAACATCCCAGAAGTCGCAATTACAGGACAACTTTGTTGTTTGTGTTTCTTTTCTGGTTAAAGTTTGGTTTTTTCACTATTTTAAATTTTCAGCATTATCTTTCGCAGCTGTCTATGCTGAGCATTTCATCTTTGCATCATCTCCAATACCGGAGGTGTAAATTGTGTAGGGAATTTTATATTATTTTCCCTTTTTTTGAGACAGGGTCCCTCTCTGTCATTCAGGCTGTAGGGCAATGGCATGAGCCCTGCTCACTGCAGCCTCCACCTTCCAGGCTCAGTCGAGCCTCCCAAGAAGCATCACAGCACCCGGCTAATCTGTGTATTTTTTGTAGTGATGGGGTTTCACCATCACCCAGGCTTGTAGGGATTTTTAGGGTTCTAATGTTTTTTTGCCTGTTTTGCAAATCTGACTTCATAAAAGGGAACCATCACAATGCTGACTTTGTAAGCATTGTGTGTGTATGTAAAAACTTTGAAACCTCCTCAATAAATGAAAAGATATCTTTTTTGTATATTTGCATGTGTGAAAGATAAAATTTCTCCAGATCTCTCTCTGCTTTTTGGGTGACTGCATATGAATGTGGTGAGGACCCAGGGAGGCTGCTGATAGATCTTGTCAGTAGACTTAGGTTGTCGGTCACGGCACTTCCGATGACCGCAGTTTTAAGCTGGGTGCACGCAATCGCCAGCCGTAGCCATCAGCGTTAGCACGTCTCCCTCTCTGACCTATTGCCTTGTGAATACGGTGAACCTGCCCAGAGCTGATCTACCTGTATGCCTATCATTAGCACACCTGAGCGTCTGTGCTTACAAAAGCATGTGTGCTCTTGCCGCCTATTTTATTGTATAAAGCGGCCTATGAAGTATTCCATTGTGTTTTTATGTTTCTCAAATAAATTCCCTTTTAAAAATGTAAATATTTTCTAAAATTTTAAAATTACACTTTAAAGAATTATATTTTTAGGAATTTGATTTTTAGGATTTCGACACTTGGGATTGTGTCTTTTGGGACTATGACGCTCTCCCAATGGCAGGCCAGTCCTCATTCTTCCCAAACGGCTCGGACACAGTGGGCACAGATGTGGCCAGAGTGGGCTCTTCTTTCTCTCCCCCTGAAATCCCGCCCACCTGTTTCTCTTCCTCTTTTTTCCCCAGCCCCTCTTCCAAGAAGCCTGGCTCTGGCCTTAGGCTCCCGGGGAGAAAATGTCCACAAAGGGGTCCAAGTGGCCTTCCTGAGTCACACCTGACCTTCGGGTCATGGCTCTATCAGCTCACACTCTCTGAGCTACAGAGGCCTCAGGTGGTATGAGGGGACCTAGTGCTCCTCTAGTTGACCAGCTCTTGCAGGACCAGCCGTGAGCAGCCCAGCCGTTCAGGGTGTGGCAAGCCGCTGTCAGTCCTCGCTCTGGACCTTCCAGTCAGAACAATGGGCCTGCTGTTCTGAGGCCAGGGCAGAGTCCACAAGGGCCACGACAGCTGCTGGGCTGAGCGCAGGCCGTCCTGATGTGCCTCATCTGCGACCTCTGGGTGGATTCAAGCTCCTGGCTTTACCTCTATTGCCTACAGAATCACAACAGATTTCTTCTCTGTCCTCTGCTTCCTCTGCTCTAAGCTGGAGCCATTTGACTTGCCGTTTTCCCCTCAGGTGGCTGAGGGAAGAGCCTGGGACCATGACTGCTCCTGTGCTCCCTGAGGGTGCAGCCCTCCTGTGGGCACTGGAGTCAGTATTAGTCAGTGCTCCTCCCTCCTGCCCAGCTCCTCCCGTTCCAGTGACCTTTCCTCTTCCTGAACCAGCTGGGGAAGGCACGCGGTCCCAGGCTGCTGTCTAAAGTGCTTTCCATTTGTCTCTGCAGACAATCTCATTTTCCTTTCCAGCCTCTGATGGAAGAGGCGAAGGGAGCTCCTCCAACTGGCTAGCTGTGCTTTCTGACCCAGGCCCCGGGGCTGCTGCCTGCCCTAGAGGATCGCTGGCTGCCCTGGAACTTCCTGCACATTGCTGGTCTTGCATTTCCTACTTATCTGTCAACAAAAGTACATCATTTCTCTGCTTCTCCTCCCACCTCCTTCCAGCCACCGCAGCCCCTGCCCTCGCTGAATGGATGCCTTTGTGCTGGGAGCATGGCCTGCCTTGGAGAGAACCACAAACAATGACCCGGGCTTAGTGAAGAGTCAGATCAGCACACCGGTGAGGCTAAGTCGACTCCCAGAAGCCACGATGACAGGCCATGAAGAGCCAGGGAGAGCCTTTTGGGTTTGATGTCCACAGCTCCCTGTCCCCCATGGCACTGTCTTCAGGGCCAGGCGCAGGAGCCTCTGGCTAGTGGGAGGATGTTTTCTCCAAGTGTCAGCTGTAGGTCATCAAAGCGAAGGGTATTTCGATTTCTAAAACAGAATCAGTAGGAGTTAGAGAGAGGGAAGGAGGGAGAGTTATCGGGGACACCTGGCTCCCATGACTATGGAGGCTGAGAAGCCCCACGCCCGCCATCCACAAGCCGGAGGACCAGGAGTGCCTGTGGTGGTGCTAAGATTCAGTCTGAATCCAAAGGCCTGAAAACCAGGAGGACCGATGGGGGAACACTCGGTCCCAGGGCCAGAAAAGGCAAGGGGAAATGTCCCGGCTCCGCAGACAGGAGGCACAAGAGGACTGATATGGTTTGACTGTGTCCCCACCCTAATCTCAACTCAAATTTTATCTCCCAGAATTCCCACGTGTTGTGGGAGGGACGCAGGGGGAGGTAATTGAGTCATGGGGGCCAGTCTTTCCCCTGCTATTCTAAAAATAGTGATTAAGTCTCACAAAATCAGATGGTTTATTCAGGGATTTCCACTTTTGCTTCTTCCTCAATTTCTCTTGCCACCCCCAGGTAAGAAGCGCCTTTCACCTCCCACCATGATTCTGAGGCCTCCCCAGCCATGTCGAACTGTAAATGCAATTAAACCCCTCTCTTCCCAGTCCCGGGTATGTCTTTATCAGCAGCCTGAAAACAGACTGATACAGGGCCAGCCCCTCCTCCTTCCACCTTTTGTTCTATTCCAGCCCTCAGGGGACTGGATGGTGCCCACCTACACTGGGGAAGGCCATCTGCTTTACTGAGTCTACCGTTTCAAATGCTAACCTGTTCTGGAAACATCCTCACAGACACCCCAGAAATAATGCCTCATCTGGGCACCTCATGGCCTAGTTAAGTTGACACATAAAATTAATCATCACACAGAGTCTGTGTCTCTTTGTAACACTCCCCTCATCCTCCCCTCCCAGCCACAGGTCTTGCCTCAAGAAGGTCCTTCCACCCCATCCCTGGTCATTCCAGGAGAGGCGGCGTCTTCCCTGCCCCTTCTCCAGAACACCGGTGATTCCAACACCTACTTCTTACACACACCTTCCATTCACTCATTCTCTGAACAGCAGACCCGGTGGCTGCCACCCTGGTTTCAAGTCCAAGTAATAGTATTGAGTACCAAGTAATGGTGCTCAAACAGCGAGAGCTGGGTGAGTCATTTGGCCTCTGAGAGCCTCAGTGCCTCCATCTATAAAATGGGGACAATTTCTTCCCTGTGTGGTCATCACTGAGAGGTTATTACCTCCGCTGAAATGAGTGAGGAGAGCTGAGGCATTTGTCAACTGCTGCAAATCTATGCTGGGCTACTGCAGAGGGCGGCCTCGGATTCTGTGACCCGTGCTGGTAACGGGATGTACACTTTGGTCTTTGGCAGACTCCCTGGATGGTGCTCAAAAAGGTGTGAGGGACCCATCGGGCAGGTTCCAGGAAAGTTGACTGTTGGTCTTGGGTCATCGGGCCAGCCACACCCCTTTTGACACCATGCCCCTGTCCACGCCCAGGAGGCCTGCTGGCATTTTTCCACTGTGCCACCCAGCATTGGATCTTCCAAGCTGTGTCAGCAGAGGCAGAACCCAGAGCAGGCACCTGAGAACCTCCCCTGGGGTAAGGCTTCCCCCAGTGAGCCTCAAGGTCCTGGGCACTGCTCTCAATGTCTCCCAAGTACGAATCCCTCTTGTTCTCATGTAACCCTGTGGGGTCTGCATTCACTCTGCCAATACGGAGTGCCTGCTCTCGGCAAAGTGCTGTTGTAAGCCCTGAGGACACATCAGCAAACAGAGCCCATGAAGCCCCCTGCCGCTGAGAGCCTCGAATCCTAACTGCCCGACTCAGCAAACACCAGACAAGCATTGTAGAATGTGCTAAGTGGAGCTGAGGGTGTCACAACTGAAATGAGGCAGCTGGGCTTGCCTTGATAAGCAGTGACTTGATGGAAGTTAGATGACGAACCCCGTGGGTCTGTTACTCCCATTTTGCAGATGAGGAAACGGAGACACAGGCCAATACATTTCACTGTACTAGTCCATTCTCATGCAGCTAATAACAACATACCCAAGACTGGGTCATTTACAAAGGAAAGAGGTTTAATTGATTCACAGTTCAGCATGGCTGGGGAGACCTCAGGAAACTTACAATCATGGCAGAAGGGGAAACAAACACATCCTTCTTCACATGGCAGCACCAAGAAAGAGTGCCAAGCAAAAGGAAGATGAGCCCCTTACAAAGCCATCAGATCTCACTATCACCAACAACCGCCCCCATGATCAATTACCTCCCACTGGGTTCCTCCCTCGACACATGGGGATTATGAGAACTACACTTCAAGATGAAATTTCAGTGGGAACACAGCCAAACCACATCACAGAGTACTTGGTCAAGGTCAGGAGGCTTATACGAGGCAGAGGCCACCCAGGAACACCAGCATCTGACTTCAGTGCCCATCTCTGAACTAAAACAAACGTCTTCCTACAAAGGGCCAGGGAGGAAATGGCTTTGCAGGTCACATGTGGTCTCTGCCACCTATTCTTTCATTTTTCACAACGCTTAAAATGTGTGGAAGCCATTCCTGGCTCTCTGGCAGTACAGAAACAGGAGCAGTGGCACGGTTTCCAACCCCAGCTCTCAATCACAAGGCTTGGCACTTTCCAGATTAAGTTAACGCTTCTCAAAACCCCACACGGCACAAGGGAAATGGTGCTTCTGTTTTACAAACGAGGAAACAGAAGCTCAGAAGTGTGAGGTCACTCATCTGTGGCCATGGAGAGCCAAACAGACGTGATCCGGGCACAGAAGCTCAGAAGTGTGAGGTCGCTCGTCTGTGGCCATGGAGAGCCAGACAGACGTGGTCCGGGCACTCTTTCCATGCTGTGCAACATGCTTCGGTCCTATTTTTGACACAATCTTAAATCCCTGCTTTAAATGAAGTGTCTGTGGCCAGGCACAATGGTTCGCGCCTGTAATCCCAACACTTTAAGAGGCTGAGGCGGGAGGATGGCTTGAGCCCAGGAGTTTGAGACCAGCCTGGACAACACACCGAGACCTCAAAAAAGTCTCTGCCAAAAATTAAACAATTAACTGGATGTGGTGGCTCGTGTCTATAGTCCCAGTTACTTGGGAGGTTGAGGCGGGAGGATCACTTGAGCCCAAGAGGTTGAGGCTGCAGTGAGCCGAGATTGATTGCACCATGGCACTCCAGCCTGGGCAACAGAGCAAGATCCTGTCTCAGAAAAGAAAAATGCAGCATTCACGATTCCTCAAAGACTTAAACACGAAATTGCTGTATGATGTAGCAATTCCACTTCTGGGTTTATGCTCTAAAGAATTGAAAGCAGAGACACAAAGAGATAATCGTAGGCACATTTCGTAGCAGCACTATTCACAGCAGTCCAAAGGTGCACGCAGCGAGCTGTCCATTGACAAATAAGTGGATGCACAAAATGTGCTCTGTCCATATTTGATGAATATTCATCAGCTTTAAAAAGGAAGGAAATCTTGACCCATGCACCAACATGGATGAAGCTTGAGGACATTACGCTGCGTGAAAAAGCCAGACAGAAAAGAACAACACTGTCTGATGCCACTTCCATAAAGTTCCTGGAGTAACCAAATCCACAGAGGCAGGAAGTGGAATGGTGGGTGCCAGGGCTTGGGGAGGAAAGGGGGAGTGACAGCTTCACAGACGGAGAGTTTCAGTTTGGGAAAATGAGAAGTTCTGGAGGGGGATGGTGATGTTGGCTGCACAATGATGTGAATGTCCATAATACCGATGAACTGTGCACTTAATCACGGTTAAGGTGGTAAATTTCATATTCTATATTTTATCACAATGACTGTTTTAAAAGCAACACTTACGGGAGGAGTAATTCCCCAAACCCTGAACACCTGAGCGAATGTCCATCCGTGCGTCATTAACTTGTCCGGGGCTGCAAGAGCCAGGTGGCAGCCATGCCTGCGAGGGAGCGAGTTGGGGGAGCCAAGATTCGGGAGACGGAGGCTCACTCCCCCCCCAGATGACAGACCCCTGGCATCACACAACACACCAACTCCTGCACACCCCAGCAGAAGTAGCTTGGGAGAGGAAACACCCAGCCAGCAAGAGACCCGCCTGCCCTACACCCCACCCCTGGCCGCGCCCCTGCCTAGCCTGGCTCTGCCCACTGCAGTCCTAAACTGGGCCCTCTGCCCAGGGCCACTTCAGTGCCTTGGCCTTGAGGAATCCCCATGCACTGGGAAGCTGTGGCAGGTGGGGCCTGTAACCTGCAAACCTCCCAGCTTCTCGAAGGACATGGCTGCAGTGGGGACTTTCCCAAAGACCAAAGTGAGTCTCCAGCTGACAGTGCCAACCTGTTTGTCTTTATGATCCCAGTGTTGTCACAGGCCCAGGACTGCCTGTCCAGGCCCAGGGAGGAGTCACTTGGCCCCAGAATAGCCCCTGCAGGAGGTGAGTAATCACCTGAGCAAACAGAGTGCAGGTGTGCCAGGCGACTCACACGCCTGACCTCAGACACCACGGAGTTCAGGGGACCTCAGGGGCCACCCACTTATTGGAAAACTACATTATGTTAACAATCATCATTACTAGGTGTCGAGCTCTTGTTATGTGCCAGCCACTGTGCCTAAGTATTTTCCTCTTAATAATTCATTAATTCTCACAGCCACCCATGAGGAAAGCACTTCCACCCCCACCTTCCAGGTCAGAAAGCTGTTCTGGAAGGTCAAGTCACTGGCCTGGTGTCACTCAGTAAGTTGAGAAGTCCACTCCATGGCCCCCTCTCTGTCCCCAGCATGTTGGTTGACCTCTGCCTTTCAAGGGTGGATTGAATATTGGAGCTTGACAAGTGCTGGCAGAGCCCAGGGAAGGGAGTGGTCAGCCAGAGGCCACACGGTGAGTTCCGAAGCAGATGCATCCCTCCAGCAATGAGCCCGACGCCTGGCCCTGCGGGTCCACCGGAGCCTCCAGCCATTCCAGGATTCTCCGGGGTCTGTCCGTGTCTGCTGCTGGAGTGAGCAGTGCAGAGAACTCAGGGCTACCCTCAGGACAGTGCAATCCCAGGAGGGCTGCCCCCGTCGCACACACATACACACACAGTATGCGCGAAGCACGCTGGGTACACACAGAGTGTGACAGCAAAGCCAAGCCCAGGGTGGCGGTGGGAGGGTGGGTTTCTGTAGTCTTCAACATCCACCTCGAAAGCCACAGAGCATGCAGAAAACCAAGCACAGGGACATCCCCCCACCCCCTGCCACCAGCACCTTCCAGAAGGCACGGGTCTGTCGGATGGTGATAGGGGAGGAATGTATTGGGGAAACTGAGGTATAAAGGACTTTGAAGAAGTTTGGTGATGAGGGAAGTGGACACAGTGGACTGTGGCTTCTAGGGCAGCATGTTGAGGAGAGGAGTTTTTTAAGGGTGGAAAGTTTGAGAAATGAATCAGGTTAAGATGCAATCATGATGGGTTAGAGTGGGCCCTGAGTCCCATAGCACTGGTGTCCCTGTAGGGGGGAAGTTCGGACGCAGACCTGAGCGGAGGGAGGGTGAGGTGAGGAGAAACATGGGAGGGGGGAAGGCCAAGGCGGGGATGCGGTGATGCAGCCACCAGCCACGGAATCCCAGGACCACGGGCCACTGACAGACGTGGGAGGGACGCAGGGAACTGTCCTTCCCCAGAGGCTTCAGACGGAACACACCCCCATACACCTTGATTTCAGACTTCTGGACTCCAGAACCATGAGAAAATAAATGTCTGTTACGAAATTCACCCAGTTTCTATGATTTGTGGCAGCAGCCATGGGACACATGTGCAGAGGGTGACCCGCTTGGCTCTGATTCCTCGGAGTTGGACACAAAACCAGCCACGGCCCATGGTCGCATCTGTTCTGAGCAGAGGGATGCTGCCTGTCCCTTGCCCTCCGCACTCTTTCCTGGGACAGCAGGGATCCGAGGAACTCCTCTAGGGGCCTGGCTGCAGGAGAGTCCCCCTCCAGGACCCAAAGGAGGCACTTGGAAGTGTGTGAACAGGATGGGAAATGCCGAGCAGGAACCTGCATGGTGTGGGGAAGCTCCCGGGCCTGCCTGCCATCTCAACAGCAGCATTTGGATTCCTCTGGGAAGAGGAGCCGGAGAGTGTGCAAGGGACAGTCTCCATCTTCCCCACTGGCTGTTTGCCAGAGTGCGGCCATTGGAACCCCTCATATGTTGAAAGGTGACTGGCTACTTAGCCATAAGGCCACCTGTGCCAATCCATCCATCAACGAAGGGCAGGAGATGATCCCACATCAGCCACGGAGGCCAGAGCTGAGACTCCTGCCAGCAGGTTGCGGCCAGGGGAACTGCTGGACACAGCAAAAGGCTCCGCGGCAGGCGGATGGGCTTGGGCTTCTAAGAGCAGCACAGAAATGCCCCACACTTGTGCTGCTTTTCTCTAGAGAAGAGAGGACATAACCCTCACCAAGTTACTATTTCTTCCTTTTTAAGTTTGATTGTTATGACATCGTTTTGAAAGTCGAGGAGTACTGCAAGGCGTGTGATAATAAGCAGCTGTCATCACTGCAGCGCTTCCCATCTCCAGCTCCCTCTCCTGGGAGCCACCTGCCTTCAAGTCCCTCAGCTGTTCCTCTTGACCTTGATTTTCACACTTCTAACGTGATTGCCGTATTATTCATTCAGTTTTATCTCGCACCTTTGCCTCCCACACACTCCCACCTATTCCACCTACCCAGCATCTTCACGACTTACACAATCACACAATCTGCAATCTGTGGCCAAGTAAATATTTGGCTCTAATATTATTATGACCCTCATAAATGTCATCACAACTAAACCACTTAGGGAACTCTGATAATCTTTTCTTTTGAGTACAACTTTTTTCTTCCCAGGGTTAGCTATTGCCTCGTTTTTTCATAAACTTATTTTTCTGTCTACTACTTACCAGTGAATCTGCCCCCCGCCCAGTTTTCTGATAGAACTGTAAAAGTCCTCTCAACAAAGTCAAACATACCAAGTAATCCTTCCTTTGTTGTTATTTGTCCTTCCCCTTGGACACATTCCCGCAGAGCTCTCTGTCCCGTTTGTATCTGGGCCGGCTGGACTCTTGGCTGTGGCCCAGCTGCCTCCTGAAAGTCCCCTTCGACTGCAGTGAGAATTCCTCGGCATTTTCCGGGTGCTGATCTAGCTCGTCCTGTGCCTCGCAGCTTTCTCTTTCGGTGGTCACTTCCTTGTGCAAGTGACACCCACGCCACAGGACCTTCCTGAGAAGGAGTACACGTGAGGGCCACTGACTTCTTCTTGCATACCTTCAAACGTCTTTGTTCTACCCTTACATTTGATTTTTCATTTAGTATTTGAAAATGTGGTAGCCTTTTCAGGAAGGACATTCGTGTCCTGCAGTTCTGTGTTGGTTTGCTTTGTCTTTTGACACCTTTCTCTTCTTTCTGCTCTGCTCTGAGCGCCACTCCGGAGCCTGTCCGCCTCAGTTTCTCTCCAGTGTGCACCTCCTGAGTTCTCTTCAGTGAGGTGGGCGAGGGAGGAAGTCTCCGGGCTAAATGTCTCAGGACGTTACATTCAGCCACTACTACGGTGTGAAACCAGCCCTCATCCCCACCTTCAGAGACCCCTGTGCCTCAGATTCCTCGGCCGTCTGGAGCTGCTGTGCCCATGGCCGTCCTGCTGTGTCAGTGCATCACGCAGGGATTGTCTTTGGCTGCATGAACCCATGCCAGGGCTCAACCAAACGGCACTTTAATTTTCTTACCCAAGTAAGCAGTCCTGGCTTGGACAGCCTCCCCCAGATGCCACCAGGACCCCAAGCTCCTTCTATCTCACTGCTCTGCCATCCTGGGCCACTTTCTTCCTCATGGGGGCTTCCTGTCACAAGACAGCCACTTCACCTCCAGCCTCGTGTCTGCAATCCAAGGAGATGGAAGGAAAGAAACGGTGAGGACCCAGGACTGTCGGCAACAGCATTTCCCAGGATCTCCAGCAGACATTGTTTTTTTTTTTTTTTTTTGGAGACAGGGTCTTACTCTGTCACCCAGGCTGGCTGGAGTGCAATAGCACGATCCTGGCTCACTGCAGTCACTACCTCCCAGGCTCAAGCAATCCTCCCACCCAGCCTTCCTGGTAGCTAGGACCTACAGTCACATGCCACTACACCCAGCTAGTTTTAATTTTTTCGCAGAGATGGGGTCTTGCCACGTTGTCCAGACTGGTCTCAAACTCCTGGCCTCGAGTGCTCCTCTCACCTCAGCCTCCTAAATGCTGAAATTACAGGTGTGAGCCACCTCGCCAGCCTATAGCTCAATATAAGCTGACTTTTAAAAGTCTGACTTTTAAAGGTTTCAGGCTGGGTGTGGTGGCTCACAAGACCAGCCTGGGCAACATGGGGAGAACCCATATCTACAAAATGTTTTAAAAAGATTAGCCCGGCATGGTGGTATGCACCTGTAGCCCAGCTATGGGGAGGCTAAGGCAGAAGGATCACTTGAGCCCAGGGTTTCGAGGCCACAGTGAACCATCACGCAACTACACTCTAGCCTGGATGACAGAGCAAGACCCCATCTCTAAAAAATAAAGGTAAAGTAAAATTGTAAGTTTCAATCAACACACCTGTGGAATGCTGCACTCCACACCCCTATTTATTGACACCCTGAGCTTGTGAGCTTTGTTCAAGGCCCTGAAAAGTCCTGCAGTTCATTTAACCAAGAGTACTTATCCTTCAAGCCTTTTTCCAAGTGACATGCTTTGTCAAGTATCAGGCAAAATGATCTGGAATGTCTCCTGATCTCAGGTCTGTGATTGTCAGGTGCTTTGGGCCCATGGCCTCCCTGAAGGGGACTCTGGGAAGTGGGAATCAGACCTGGCATTTAGGTTTCTTTGCGGAGAGCCGCCTCCTCTCCTCGTTCACGCACTGACTCAGGTCTTCTCCAGGACGCAAGGAAGGAGGCAGCCAAGCACACCTGTGTCCACACCCTCGGAAAACAGCGGGTCCCACGGAGGGAGAGAGGCTGAGCCCCAGGCCTGTGGATGGTGGTGGTCCCGCCTCAGGAGGCTGTGGTGGCCAAGGGACCAACCCTCACAGCCCATGGCCCCGCCATCAAGGCTGTCCCTGGTGATTCACTTCCTCGTGGGCTAAGCGCTGCTCATCCCTTTCCAGTTTGACCTTCACAGCCGCTCCTTGAGGCAGTGTGGTGTCATGTCCGTGTGTCATGAGATGTGGCAAAGCCCCTCACCACCGGCCCACAGGCCTCCCAGGGTCAGGAGCCCAGTTGCAGATGGGGCAGAACCGTCCCTCCCAAGGTCTGGGCCATCTGTCCTCACAGTCAGAGCAGGGCAGGGCCCAAACCCCGAGTCACTCCCCATTTCCTCACCCTTCCAGGTGTCTAGGGAGACAAGTAGGACTCAGCCCCGGGTGAGGCGCTCACTAGGATCTCCAGCAGGAAAGCGGGGCGGCCAGCCAGCACGTAGGTGCCTTCTCCTCCAGCTCCACTAGCAGCAAATCAAATCCTGCTGGCCCAGTCCCTCCCTCCGCCTTGCCCCCGGCCTCCTCCTGGCCAGTCCAGATGCTAAAAATAGCCCCAACCTGCCTTCAGAACCAGCACATCATTTCCACAGCAGGCATCCATGTGGTTGACAATGGAGGCCACTGTGACTCCACTGCCTCCCCACGCACCCTTCCATCCTCCGTGGCAGAGGGAGCTTGCAAAACCAGAGGGTGGGTGGAGGAACTCACACTCACTACAAATACTTTCCAGAGATAGACCCAGCGGCTAGTGGTTCTGCCTGAGGGCAGGAGAGGAGCTGAGCTCACTGGCTTTTTAAACACCATGATGTTCAAATTCAAGTTCGCATGTTTCCGAGTTCTGAGCAAGCCAAATCAATGTCAACATACATGAAATACATCTATAAATGTGGTCTACAGAGGGAGTCTTGATTCCTCAAGACAAGTCCATACCAAGCAAATCTTGAGTCCTGAAATATATCGTTTTTCAAAATTCCAATTGATATGCAACTATTTCATAAACCCGAGCACGTGATCCAGTATTCTATTACCCCTTTCTCTAGGTGGGATTTCAAAAGATGCGTATTTCCCCCACCCTTCATGAATTAACTCCTTGTTTTACTTTCCTAGGGTGGCAGTCACAAGATGCCACAGACTGGGTGCCTTAAAACACAGAAACGCATTCTTTGGCAGTTGTGGAAGCTGTCATGGAATCCAGAAATCAAGGCGTCTCCCGGATGTCTCCAAGGAGAACTGTTTCCGGCCTCTCCCAGCTCCCAGTGTCCACTGGCACTGCTGGGCATCCCTCTGGCACTGCTGGGCATCCCTCAGCATGTAAGGGTGTCACTCCTGTCACAAGAGTGTGTTATCCCTGTTCCTTTGCTTCACGTTCCCTCAGTGTGTGGCTGTGTCTGTATTCAAATTTCTCCTTTTTGAAAGGACACTGGTCGTATTGCATTAGGGTCCCCTTTAGCGACCTCATTTTAATCTGATTACTCTGTAAAGGTGTTATCTCCAAGCAAGGTCACATTCTAAGGGACCGGGAATCAGGACCCCAACATACCTGTTTTGAAGGGACACCATGCAGCCCTAACACTCACATTTTCTAATAGAGAAGGGGGGGGGGAAGGGAGAAACCCGCCCCCACACAGCGGCTGCATTTCTGTGCTTTCTGCTTTTGTTCTCCACACTGGGCGAACTGGGTGCCAGCATCCAGGCTTAACCAGAGGGGAGGAGGACCGCACGGGGACAGGAGCACCCAGGGAATCAGAGGAGGACAGTGTGGCCAGGTGGCCTGCAAGGCAAGAGGGAGTGGGGGAACCTGGAGGGCATCTGCAGACAGCATGCCAGCAGCAGCTCCCTTCCCGCCACCAGCCCCAGGCCCCCAGCAAGCAGGCCTCTGGCTCCAGCTCTGGCAGGGGCATGGAAGTGGACCTTGGCTCTCTGTTCCTGGCAACACCCCCGCCTGGCTCTGTCTCTCCAGCCAGAGGTGGGCCTGTGGGGATGCTGATTTCAGAGTCACCTCTCCTCTAAGTTTGCTAGAAATTCAGCAAACAAAATATAGATTTAGAAAACAAAAACAATTTTAAAAAATAGTATGGCCAGTTAAATGTGAATTTCAATTTCCAAAAAATAGATGTTGCCTGGGATATACTTCTAACAAAAAGTTACGTGTCATTTACCTAGCGTTCGCATGTCCCTGGGCGTCCTAAGTTCTGTGTGGGAACCCTACCTCCCAGACGTGCTGTTCACTCTTCTGATGTCACACAGCAGTTCCCACACCAAACACAACACTGCAAATGACACCAGTGGATTCTGACTTCCTCAGGGACCCTACTGTGTCAGGGAAGCAGAAACCAACCCTGGGAGGAAACACCACGGGTTGTTAGCAGTGCCTTGCTCCCGTTGATGGGTTCATGAATGGTTTTCATTTTTTTGTCTTTAAATTTTTTTTTTTTTTTTTTTTTTTGAGAAGGAGTCTCACTGTTGCCCATGCTGGAATACAATGGCGCAATCTCGGCTCACCACAACCTCCATCTCCCAGGTTCAAGTGATTTTCCTGCCTCAGCCTCCCAAGTTGCTGGGATTACAGGCATGCACTACCATGCCCGGCTAATTTTTGTATTTTTGGTAGAGACGGGGTTTTGCCATGTTGACCAGGCTGGTCTCGAACTCCTGACCTCAGGAGATCTGCCTGCCTCAGCCTCCCAAAGTGCTGGGATTACAGGCATGAGCTGCAGTGCCTGCCCTGTGTTTAACTTTTTATTCGTACTTTTCTATATCTTCTGATTTGTTTCAGCTAACACGTATATCCCAGAAAATGTCTTAATGATTAAAATAAACAATTGCCCTCCCCTCATTGGAGTTTCTTCCACAAGAGCAGCTTCTGCAGGAGGGAGAAGATTTTGTACCTGGGTCCCTGGCCACGTGAATAATTAACCCTGTCTAGGGAGCCTTGGGGTCTGATGGGGCCACGGCTTGAAGGAAAGCAGCCAAGCATGCCAGGATCGGGGCTTGTGGGTGCTGGGGTCCCCGGAAATGGTCTGGGGAAGGAACCAGTAGCCGTCAGCCCCCACCCCAGCTACTCCCCCAATGTGAGCGAGGTGGCACCTGCTTTTCTGCACACACCTCCCCATGTCGCTGGACATAGGCAGGGCTGCCCAGATCCCAAGTCAGACAGACAACCAGACAGACGGACACCAGGCACCTTACCACCTCCATGGCCAGAGGCCTCCTGAGGTGGGAACTGAGTCCTGTCTGATCCCAGGCCTTCCCCTCCAGGACCTTCCTGGGGGACCGAGGAGACCAGGCTTAGAGGAAGGCTCCCTGCCCCAGGTCCAGATGGCGGTCAGGGGGAAGAGGGGTGAGCACCTGTGCTAGGCACTTTGAACCCCCCAGGCCAGGTGACTGCATCCAGCAGAGAATCCTCGTGCTCCAGGCTCACCTCCAGCACGGTATGAGCAGCCTGTCCTGCCCTGTTGGCCCCTCCAGTGCTGCGGAAGCCCCCACGTGATGTCCCCACCCTTCTATAGCACCGGTGGCACAAGCACCTGGGTACCATGCTGGCCCCACTCACAGGAGAGCTGCTGGGCAGGCTCCGAGGCTCCCACCCCACCCCACAGTGAGGGAGAACTCTCCGGAGGAGTGAGGGCCAGCCCCTGCAGAGAGGCGCCCCTTTGGCGAGTTGCACCCTGCTTACAAGGAACCCTGGGAGAGGAAGGCCCTTACTGTCTCCTTCCTCTAAGGAGGTCAGCCCCAGGGCCACCTTGGAGGCCTCTCGTCCCAGGCTCTCTGTTTATAGATAAGGAAACTGAGGCACGGAAAAGCTGGTGACTTCCCAGGGTCACAGAGCAGCATTGTAAAGACAAGCCCCTGTGGCATCTCCCAGCTCCTGCTCCCCTCCCCACCGGAGTGGCTCCTCCAAACTCCTCCCTGCTCCCTTCTCTCCTCTCTCTGCCCCACCGGGGCCCCTCCGTATCCTGGATCAGGCAGGTCCCACGTGTCTCCTGTGCTGAGAGGAGGAGGGGCGGGAGAGGAAGAGAGGGCTGCAGGGCATGGGGACGGTGACCTCCACCCCCGGAGCGAGTTCCTTCAAGAGTGCCCTTTCACCGGGCCCCGTTGCTTCGGAAGAGTGGAGGTGGTGGGGTGGTGATTGGAAGGTTTCGGGTGCTGGTTTCTGAGTCGGGACATTTCTTGTGAGTGGACTATGTGGTCGGCAGGTGGGGCTGCCTGCCTCGTGCCCATAAAACTCAGGTGGAGTTGCTGCTGACAAGGAACTCAGGGAAACCCAAATTCACAGGAGACAAAGCAGTGGCTAAGCTGTGTTGCGTCTATTCAACAGAATACTATTGGAAGTCACGCTGCAGAAGAACGTTCACTGGCGTAAGAAAGCATTCAGCTCCTATTACCGAAAGGAAGGCAGGTATCACAAGGTGGTCTGTGGATTTTGACACCCATTTATCTAAAGGAAAAGAATATGAATTCATCTGCAAAGAAAAGAATCTGCAAAATGTTAATTGGTATAAAGAGATGATTTTTTTCCATGTATCTTCCAGTTTTGCTACAATGAACAAACACAACTTTTTTTAATCATTAAAACGACACTCCCTTAATGGAAGGGAGGAGATCATCTGTGTAGAAGGGACTGAGAATAGGTCTGAAAGTGACTTCAGGTGACCTGTGTTGAACGCCTCAGAAGAAATCTCAAATCTAACCAGGGCCTGCTGCAAATCTCCTGACCACTGTTTTGCAGCAAGTCCAGAACTCAGGGAGAGCAGGAGAGAGTGGCACATCAGCTCCTGGCCAGGCCCTTTAAAGAAAACGGGACCATCACCAAGAAGATGGGCAGGCAGGTGCTGGAAGGGCTGGTCTCTGCAGCGGGCAGTCTGTGTCACGCCTCCTTCCGTGGTCTCTGCAGCGGGCAGTCTGTGTCAGGCCTCCTTCCGTGGTCTCTGCAGCGGGCAGTCTGTGTCAGGCCTCCGTCCGTGGTCTCTGCAGGGGACAGTCTGTGTCAGGCCTCCGTCCGTGGTCTCTGCAG
>NW_022436948.1:4572064-4603935 GCF_009761245.1 Sapajus apella | reverse complement strand
TCTGCAGGGGACAGTCTGTGTCAGGCCTCCGTCCGTGGTCTCTGCAGCGGACAGTCTGTGTTACGCCTCCGTCCGTGGTCTCTGCAGCGGGCAGTCTGTGTCACGCCTCCGTCCGTGTCTTCCAGCAACTCTTCCAGCTCACTCTGCTTTGCACAATCACCCCACCTCCCCACACGCCCTGCCCTGCTTTGTATACACACAGCACACACCTGTGCATATGCAAACATCCGCTTTCACACATGTACACACTCACTGAGGTCAACAGCCACACTCAGGTGGGCACACACTCACACTGGGCACATGCAGTTCCTGAGGGGCAAGACTGGCCTCCTTCTCAGGACACAGGACACAGGACTGTGGCCTGGGTGGCACAGACAGTACCCCTCGGGCCCCAGGGATTGGTTTAGGGCTGATCTGGGAATCCCTGTGAGATTCCTTCCTGCCTCGCATTCCTGCTGATGGGAAATGCAGCAAAGTCTTTAAGGGCTTCTGGACAAGGCAGGAGTTTGTGATAAAGGAGCTGTGAGACAAGAAGCCCCTTCGCTGCCTGCTCTCCTTTCTGATGGGATGTTGTCCTCAACAGACTGGAGCCCCTGCAGCCATCTTGCCTCCATGGGGCAAGCCAGGAAAACCTCACTGACTTCATGGCCTCCTTCCAGCCTTTCCAAAGCCCTGGTCTGGCCTCAGAGAGTGAGGAATTCTGTCACTTAAGGCCCAGAGCACCCTGCTGCTGCCCTGGCTCCATAACCAGAGCCACAGGCTACCAGGCAAAGGGCCAGGAACAGCATTGAGTTTTCTGCCCTCTGCACTCAAGCATTCTGCATAGAATTTGGTTCCAAGGCCTGGCCTGACACCTTCACACCAAGGTGCCGTAAATGAAACCTTTGCTCCCCTCACCTCTGCATTCCCATGGATCCACAATCTTCTATTTGTAAAATGATTCCCAGTTGTCATGGAGACCAGGGCAGCGCGTGGAGCTGGAATGCTAGGTGGGGTCCGAGGTCCAGCCCTGGGGGTAGGGAGTGGGGCTGGCAGCTGCACCGGCCTTCTCTGCATCTGCCCGATTCTCATCTTTCTCACACAATCATCTACTCATTATTCCTTCCCTAAGGGCCGGGACGCCAGCCTGCCCGGGGTCACGGTCTCTGTCTTTACAAGTCCTCTCCTACTGACTCCTGGGTGTGCCTGAGCTCAAGGGAGCCTCCAAGCAAACCTGGCAAGGGGTGTCCCCAGGGCAGAGGTGAGGCCCTGGCTCGGCACCCCCAGAACTCACAAGGTGGGGGCAGGGATTCCTGCACCTGACTGTCACCTGTGTGTGGGTCAGATCAGGCCAGAAGTTCTATTTCTGGAAGTGTCATACCTGCCGACCTCCAGTCGATGACCAAGGCAGGAAGGCAGGCAGAAACACAAGACACAGCTCTTGTGACACACGCCGCCTGCAGACACCAGCCTAGTTTTGGCTCCACGCAGTCTCTGACTCTTTCACTCACCACGTCCTTCCTGCCTCCCTACGTGCCTTTTCTCTATCGTTAGGTGGGGCCCCTGTGGTGGGCAGAATATCGGTCCCTGCAAAGATGCCAACGTCAGTCTCCAGAGCTTCTGCAGAGACCTTGCAGATGTGACTGATGCTGAGAGGGGAGATTCTCCAGGGTTAGTGGCGGAGGGGGGTCCAGTGTCATCCCAGGGTCCTTATGAGAGGGAAGAGGGGAGGCGGAGGCGGAGATGCAAGGATGAAGCAGAGTGGGAGCGACATGACCTGCTGCGGGTACCTCGAGGCCAACAGGCAACCACAGGAAGCTGGAACAGGCAAGAAGGCAGCTTCTCCCCTGAGCCTCCAGAAGAAGCCGGCCCTGCTGACACCGGCCGAGCCCCTTCCCCCGTCAGGGCCTTGAGAGGGAGGAACTGACGTTGGCAGCTTTTTACCCCACAAGACCCATTCCAGCCTTCTGATTCTGAGAACCGCAGGATAATGAGTGTGTGCTATTGAAGTCGCTAGGTTAGTGACTGTCCGTTACAGCGGCCCTGGGGAACGGACCAACCTTCCCTAACCTCCCTCCCACCCCCACCTGCGTCTGCACCCTCCCTTCTCCCCCCTCTGCCCATTCACAGGGATTCACTCTCTTCCTACCTGCAGCGGTGGCTCGGGAAACATCCTCCGGCCCAGGTCTTCACTCACAGAGCGGCCTCTGCACACAGGCCATCCACCTGCAGACCTCGACGGGACCCTCGGCCTCCCTGCTCTGACCATCTGGTTTTAGAGCTGAGGAAGCAGCAGCCGAGGCAGGTAACTTGCTGCAGCCTAAAGGCCTCCATCCCTCCAGGTGCCCACAATGGAGGGGCCCACGTCAGCAACACTGGCCCACCTCAAAGCCCAAGCTCACAGAACCGAGGTGCCACTGTGTGCCTGAAAAGGGGCCTCAGCCTCGCTCGGGAGCACCTTCCTCCATCAGGGCTGGGATGGTGAAGACCAGGCTGTTTCCATCGTCAGCACCCCGAAAACCACCTGCGAGTAGGAAGATGGTCGAGGGGCTCATCTGGACTCCCTCCTCACTCGCTGGACTGAGGACCTCATCCTGTTCCTCTCATTAGTGCTGAGCCCATCAACCCAGCAGAATGGGTCTCTCCAGCAGGTTCTACAAAACACAACCACAGCCGGGCCTGGAACCAGCCCCCGATGAAGGATTCATCATGGAGTCAAAGCCTCCTCCACACTGGGGCCAGCCCGATGATGCCAGGCCTCGGGGTGGCACCTGTGAGGCCCCGCTCTCCTTCTATTGTGGGCTGGAGGAAAAAAAGGGACGTGGACCTGTATGTTAAAGGCTCCTCCTGTGACACCAAGGCTGGGGGCCTGCAGGGCCACCACGGAGGAAGGCGGCTAGGCAGGGAGAAAAGGGGAGGGCAGGCAGGTGGGTCATCAGCATTGGGTGCCTTGGCCCAGGGGGCCCAGACAGCCCAGCGGAACCTGTCCCCATGCAGCACGTTTGGGGACAATGCTGAGGACATTGAGTGTGAACCGTTTTACGATGTTAGAGCTGTATTTGCATTACAAATCAGCTTTGCTGTCCTAACTCTGGCAGAACTCTCAGCAAACGTAGCTTTAATCAGCATTTGCACTTTGCAAGAGCATCTTCCCTGTAATTCTGCAGGAGGATTCATGCCCTGGGGATGCTGTAACAAAGGATCACAAACCCAGAAGTCAGGGATCAAAGCGAGGGCAGGGTGGGTCCTCCCAGAGGCTCTGAGGGCCGTCTGTTCTGTACCCCTCCACTTCTGATGGTCGCCCCTACGCTTGGCCTCTGTGGCTGTGGAAAACTCTCTGCAGTCTCTGCCTCCATCCTCCCGGGGCTCTCCTCCTGCGTGCCTGTCCGTGCCGCCTTCTGTCTGTCTAATCTCATGAGGACACCATTCATTGGGTTTAGGGCTCACTCTGAATCCAAGATGAGCTCATCTTCAGATTCTTTTTTTTTTTTTTGTTTTTGAGACGGAGTCTGGCCCTGTTGCCCAGGCTGGAGTGCAGGGGTGTGACCTCGGCTCACTGCAAACTCCACCTCCCGGGTCTAAGCGATTCTCATACCTCAGCCTCCCAAGAAGCTGAGATTACAGAAGCCTGCCATGACATACCGCTAATTTTTGTATTTTCAGTAGAGACGGGGTTTCTCCATATTGGCCAGGCTGGTCTCAAACTCCTGGCCTCAAGTGATCTGCCTGCCTCGGCCTCTCAAAGTGCAGGGATTACAGGTGTGAGCCCCCATGCCCGGCCAAGATTCTTAATCACATCTGCAAAGACACTATTTGCAAATAGGTCACATTCGCAGTCACTGGCGGTAGAGCTTGGACACATCTTTTGAGGGGCCACTACTCAATCTACTACACTAAGTTTGAGAAATTATGATCAAGACCAACTCCTCATTTTATAGAGAGAATAAGGCCAAGCCTCACGGCGCTGCCCCCACACGCAGGCCAGCGCTCAGCCACAGCAGCTCCCCCACACCTTGGACCTTGAGGCAGCTGCTGGTGCCCCTCTGCGCCTGGCTAAGGGATGTCTGCCTGAGAACAACCCACATCAGGAAGCCGTGGGGCAGAGGGGCAAGAACCTCAGCATCAGAGACCGGGGTCTCTACCCTGGCTCTGCCCCCTTGGGTGTCATTCAACCTCTTTGCCGCAGGGTCTCCAAAGGCTCTCCCTGCAAAATGTGCACAGAAGATCTCCTCTGCGTGGCCACCACCACAGTGGCCAGAGATCATGTCCTTTGCCCTGCACGGGATTAATGCTCAGAAAATAGCAGCTAACATTTCATGCAGAGGGCAGGTGCAGTGGCTCATGCCTATAATCCCAGCACTTTGGGAAGCCAAGGCGAGGGGATCACTTGAGGTCAGGAGTTTGAGACCAACCTAGCCAACACGGTAAAACCCCATCCCTACCAAAAATACAAAAATAAACAAACAAAAAAATCTGCCAGGCATGGTGTGTGCCTGTAATTCCAGCTACTAGGGAGGCTGAGGCAGGAGAATGTCTTGAACCTGGGAGGTGGAGGTTGCAGTGAGCTGAGATCACACCACTGCACTCCAGCCTGGGCAACAGAGCCAGATCCCATCTCAAATAAACAAACAAAACATTTCATCCAGGCTTGTAAGTCCTCAGGACGACCGTCCCTGTGAGGACAAGGTCAAGAACATCAGACTCTGGAGGCTGCAGGCTGCCCACTTGGAGACCTGGAAGCTGAGGAGGAGCAAAGCCTCCCAGGGACACTTGGGGTCCTTCTGCAGGAGGGGGGCCGGGGGCTCCTCAAAGGCTCCCTGTCCAGGCCCTCTGTCCAGGGGGCTGCCACATCCACAGCCAGACAGGAGGGAACAGGACAGAACGGGGGCTAGGTTTCAGCAGCAATGATTTTTTATTTTTTGGTAACAGCTTTATTGAGATGTAATTCACCCACCATACAGTTCACCATGTAAAATCTCCAATTCAATGGCCTTGAGAATATTCAGTAGTGCAACTATCAACATAGTCGATTTTATTACATTTTTATCACCTCCAAAGAAAGTCCGTGGACTTCAGCCACCACCTCACCATTCCTCCGTGTCCCGCCAGCCCCTGGCAACCCTCAGTCTACTTTCAGTCTCCATGGATTTGCCTATCCTGGTCATTTTCTACACGTGGAATCGTATCATGGTGATCTTTGTGCCTGGCTTCTGTCACTGAGCCCAGTGTTCTCAGGGTTCATCCACACTGTCGTGTGTGCCACTGCTTTCTTTCTGGCTGAGTAATACTCCACCGTATGGGCAGGCTGCATTCATCTGTGCATCCCTCAGTTGATGGACACGTAGGTTATTTCCACCTTTTGGCTCTTAGGAACAGGACTGCTATGAACACTCATGTGCAAGTTTTTGTGTGGACATATGTTTCCCTTTCTCTTAGGCATGAGCCCAGCAGTGGACTGGCTGGCTCCAGTGGTAGCTCTATGCTTAACTTATTTGAGGGGCAGCCACTTCGGCCATGTTACCTTTTCACCGGGCCGAGGGTCCGACGTCTCCACATCTTCTCTAACTCTTGCTGTGGTGTGACTTTTTGATTACAGACATTCCAGTGAGTGTGAGATGCCATCTCATTGTGGTTTTCATTCGCATTTCCCTAACAACTAACAACAGTGAGCCTCTTTTAATGACCTTGGCAGCCGTTTTTATATCTATCTGGAGAGAGCTGCAATGATTTTGAAAATAGTCAGGTAAACTCGGAGGCAACAGGGTGTGGGGCAGCTGAAGCCCCGGAGGCAGGAGGCCTGGGCTTCGTGCTGGCTCCAGCCCTTGGCCACTGAGGGGTCTGAGTCACTCAGACTTCCTGAGCCTCCTGGTGCCCGGCCTTCACGGTGCCCGGCCCGCACCTCTTTTCTTCATAAATTGCTCAGTCGGGTATTTCTTTATAGCAGCGTCACAATGGGCGAATACAGTCCACCTCCCAGCTCATTCAGGAAGTTCACAGATTTCAGCTCTTCACAAGCTGCAGCTGCAGCACTGAAAACCTGCTTCCTTGATAGCTGTCGGCCGAGGACACTCTCAGCTCCCAGAGGCCACCCACATCCCGCACTTCCAATTCCTGACCTTCTCTAACCTCTGGACCCAGATTTAAAGGGTCATGGGAGTAGCTCAGTCCCACCTGGGTAACCTTCTCATCTTAAATTCAACTGATTTGGGAACGTAATTACATCTACAAAGCTCCTTCGTGGTAACACGTAAATTATGCTTTGTTTGAATGGCTGGAGGAAGGTGTGTGTGCACCAGGCCCAAAAACCCTGGGAGCCTGCTCAGAGTCCTGCCTGCCACGGCTCCCATCCACCATCACTCCACGGGTCACTACTGGGGGTGTGCCTGGGTAAGGCCTGGATCTGGGACGGGGACACATGGGGGAGAAACAGCTGCTCCTCCGGCCTGCACACAACCCCCAGTCTAGACACCACAGAGCAGGGCGGAAAGTGGGTTTCAAATAAATGTGATTGGCTCTTAGCATTCTTGGGGTTGAGAATTTCAGAAAACACCTCATGCGCGCACACACACACACACACACACACACACACACACACACCCCTGCATATGTATGCCAGCCTTCCTTCTCATGTCTCAGTGAACATACAGGTGTCCCAATCCCAGTCCAGTCTGTGTGTGTGTGTGTGTGTGTGTGTGTGTGTGTGTGTGAGAGAGAGAGAGAGAGAGAGAGAGATGGAGTCTTGCTCTTGTCGCCCAGGCTGGAGTGCAGTGGTGCAGTCTTGGCTCACTGCAACCTCCACCTCCCAGGTTCAAGCAATTCTCCTGCCTCAGCCTTCTAAATAGCTGGGACTACAGGCCCCCACCACTACGTCCAGCCAATTTTGTATTTTTAGTAGAACTGAGGTTTCACCATGTTGGCCAGGTTGGTCTCGAACTCCTGACCTCAGATGATCCACCCACCTTGGCATCCCCAAGTACAGGGATTACAGGTGTGAACCACCATGCCCGGCCCCTATCCTATCTTATTGAAGTCCCTTGCAGGAGCTACTGGCCCTCACCCCTGCCCCAGTGCTGGCCCTTGTCCCCTACCCTTTCTTCCTCCTCAACATTTCCAATTCTCCACCACCATTTGTTACATGGATTTACCCGGAACCTGCTGGGAAGAGAAAGACCTTTCTCTTATTGGGAGGTGCCCTCTGTTGGAAGTCTCTTGGGCGCTAGGGAAGAGATGTCCAGGGACACACCCTCCCTGGTTGCCTTGCTGCAGATACACAGGGAAGTACAACCTCGAGATAAAGCACCTCCTCTTATGGGGCTTAAGGCAAGGACGTCACACCTGGACGTGGGGCTGTGAGGCTTCCTGGAGACCTCGAGTTCCTTAGAGCCTTCCCCAGGGAGAAGGAAAGCAGGGGTCAGGGCTCAGGTTTGAGGGAGATTTGGGACAGAAACTAGTACTTGGTTGGAGATGGGGAGGAGCGTGAAGAGAAGGAAGGCTGCCCAGACGCAGGGGGACACCAGGGACTCCCAAAGGGGCAGGGAGAGCAGAGCCCAGGGTGCAGGTCAAAAGACAGATGGCTCGTCCTCCGCATGCCACGTTGCTTTGATGCCCCCCTCCCTGACTCCCACACAGGTCATCCGAGGGGCAGGCCTGGAGATGGATGGATGCACAGCTCTGGATTTCAGCACGATGCGGGGTGCGGGGGGGAGAGAGATGGGCACTGAAGCAGCAGGAAGGCAATCGGCGGCTAGCTGAGTCTTCAGGAAAGAGAGAAACAACCCCATCGCACCCCAGCTGCTCCAACAGGGTGAATTCACATTAAGGCCCCCAAGTTGGCTGGGCGCAGTGGCTCACGCCTGTAATCCCAGCACTTTGGGATGCCAAGGTGGGCAGATCACAAGGTCAAGAGATCGAGATCATCCTGCCAATACGGTGAAACCCTGCCTCTACTGAAAATACAAAAATTAGCCGGGCACGGTGGCGCGCACCTGTAGTCCCAGCTACTCGGGAGGTCGAGGCAGTAGAATCGCTTGAACCTGAGAGGCAGAGGTTGCAGTGAGCCAAGATCATGCCACTGAACTCCAGCCTGGACGACAGAGTGAAACTTCATCTGAAAAAAAAAGACCCCAAATTCCATAAGATACGATCTGCCCTCAGCTTAACCACAGGCACAGAGGTTTGCAGCCCCACGCTCTGGGTCTGACAGCCCTGGTGGGAACCTGGCCTCCACCCTGAAGCTCTGCTCTGAGGAAGGTGAGAGGCCTCCCTGATCCTCAGCCCCCTTGTCAGAGCACAGGAGTGAGAGTTCTGACATCCAGGCCTTGCTTCGTAGGAAAGGGTGAAGAGGCAGGTGGAAGCCTGAGGACCATGCTCAGCTGAAAGCCTTCAGGAGTGCACAGGCTCGCGGCTCCAAGCCCTGCACGTGCTCGCGCCCCCGTGTGGCCTTCTTAGTGAGGCAGGTGGGCTGGGGTCACACTGCTGATGTAATTGATAAAGACTGGGTAATTGATAAAGAAAAAGAGGTTTGTCTGGACACGGTAGCTCACTCCTGTAATCCCAGCATTTTGGAAGGCGAAGGTGGGCCGATCATTTGAGATCAGGAATTTGAGACCAGCCTGGCCAATATGGTGAAACCCTGTCTCTACTAAAAATAAAAATAAATTAGCCAGGCATGGTGGTGGGTGCCTGTAATCCTAACTACTCAGTAGGCTGAGGTAGGAGAATCACATGATCCCAGGAGGTGGAGGCTGCAGTGAGTCAAAATTGTGCCACTGCACTCCAGCCTTAGCAACAGATCAAGACTCTGTCTCAAAAAAATAAAAAAGAAAGAACAGAAAAGAAAAAAGAAAAAGAAAGAAAGAAAGGTTTAACAGACTCACAATTCTATGTGGCTGGGGAGCCTCACAATCATGGTGGAAGGCACAAGGCATGTCTTACATGGCGGCAGGCAAGAGAGAATGAGAGCCAACCAAAAGCGGTTTCCCCTCATTAAACCATCAGACCTCATGAAACTTATTCACTACCATGAAGACAGTAATGGGGGGACCACCCCCATGATTCAATTACCTCCCACCAGCTCCCTCCCACAACATGTGGGAATTATGGGAGCTACATAATTCAAGATGAGATTTGGGTGGGGACACAGCCAGACCCTATCAGGGGCCTTAGAGGGAAGAGACAGCTGATGCCTGCCCTGCTAGGCAGCTTCTCCCCCAGTGTTTCCTCCACCTTCAGTGAGAATCCTCGTACTTCCCTCACCTTGCAGGACCGTCCATCCTGGCTGATACTAATGACATTAATAGGAAAACACTGAAGTTCTCTCGGGGCAGGAAACAGACATTCTTGACCAACGGCTAACAGGACAGGAGCTGGTCCTGCCAGCCAGATGTGCATCACACTGTCCACCCAAAGGCTCACCCAGTCCTCCCAGCACCCTTCTGCAGCCAGCACTGTCCTCACTCCATCCTGTGGGAAAGATTGAGACTGGGAGAGGGTTGGCACTGCCAGGTGCCTGAACCTGGCCACTGTGGGGTGGCTTTGCCCAGGTCCAACTCTGTGCCCTGGTCCCTGGCCTCTGGCCCAGCACTCATGGTGGAGCCTGCAGCCCCTGCATGCAGGTGTGGGTCTCCTGGGATTCTGTGACCCTCACAGCACTCTCCTCAGTCCCTGGCCAGTGGTGGTCAGTGACACAGAGCAGGAGACTTGCCACCGTGAGGGACACTGTGAGGAACGTCCGTCCCCACTCCCCTCCCACAGTATGCAGCTTTGCAGGCCACAGAATGCGCTGTCTCTATCGGCAGGGAAGGAACCACTCTGCTAGTGGGGTGCAGTTCAACCTGGGCAACACACTTATTGAGGAAAAATACAAATTCTAGAGAATTAAAAAATAACTTGTATTATTTTCTGACAACTAAGCATCACTAAGAAGATGTGATATAAGTAGATATGCCAAATAAAATACAAGGCTCCCAGCTAAATTTGAATTTCAGCTAATTATAAAGAAAAAAAATTTAAAGGCCGAGCATGATGGCTCATGTCTATAATCCCAAAAGGGATTACAGCCACCATCATGGATTACAGCCACCGTCGTGGATTACAACCACCATCGTGGATTACAACCATCATCTTGGATTACAGCCACCATCGTGGACTGTGGCCACCATCGTGGATTACAACCACCATCGTGGATTACAACCATCATCTTGGATTACAGCCACCATTGTGGACTGCAGCCACCGTCGTGGACTACGGCCACCGTCGTGGACTAGAGCCACCATCATGGACTACAGCCACCATCGTGGACTAGAGCCACCATCATGGACTACAGCCACCGTCGTGGACTACAGCCACCATCATGGATTACAGCCACCATCTTGGATTACAGCCATCATGGGATTATAGACATAATCCCAGCATTTTGGGAGGCCAAGGTGGGAGTATCACTTGAGTCAACATAGTGAGACTGTCTCTAGAAGCCTCCCGTCCCTGCACTGGGTGAAGTGGAGCCCCAGGCCCCTCATCTGGTACCCACGGCCTGCTCAGGCCTGGCTCCCACTGCTACTGTCTCCATTGGTGAGGATGCATGCAAGGGTGGACTCTCGGCCTTTTCGCCCGAGCTAGTCCATGTCCTAGGAAGAGATGACCATGGCCTCAGGTTTAACAAACACAGACTAGACCAGTCCCCTGGCTGTCATGGCCTAACCCTCCTAGTGGGTGGTGGGACAGCAGGACCCCTGCCCTGAGCTGTAAGGGGAGGGGAAGCCTGCAGGGGGTTGCCAGCTGGGGAGGCCGGCACCGCCCCAGGGAGGCCTGCTCAGGTAGGTCTGGGTCATGATTTCCGGTGGCAGGTCGCAACAGGCAGCGTGGCTCTGAGAAATGAAGGAAAAATGTGCCCGGATGAGTAGAAGCAGTTCCTGGCGGCTTGGCAACCTCAGAGGCTGCCCGGCGGTCTAGTTAACCCCTTCCCTCCTGAAGCGCCCGGCACACACACACATAGAACTTCCAGGCCACCCTGCACCCCCAGGAAGCCAGGCACACTGGGTTCCCTGAGTTCACCCACTGCAGAATGGAAAGATGTTGCCTGTCCCCCTCCCCCACAGTGGAGGCAGATAGGAGGCAGGATGGCGTGCACAGCCCTGAGCCCAGTGCAGACAGGAATGGCACAGGCAGGCTCCGTCGGGGTCACAGCTCCCCAGGCACTGTGAGGGCAGAAAGGACCTTCAGGAGGGGTCAGACTGTGGCCAAAACATCACCTGGCAGACCCCATAGAGCCCACTGTGGCCTCTCCCACCTGGGCTGACCCCGCTGCTCCTCCTGGACCTTGCTGAGTCCAGAGCCGCCTCCCCAGTGCCCTCCGGGAAAACCCACGGGGCCTCGCACCACACAGCACTTCTGTGCCTGGGACCTCCTCCACCCCTTTGGGAGTCTTTCTGATCTGCTGTTTTAGAAGTGCTCCCAGGAAGGTGTGGTCTTCAGGGCACCCCGCTGAGCCACCCCTTCTCGCAATGATGTTTCCTGGGAACTGACGTTTGGGCCACACAGGGAACTCTGACCATGAAGATTCAGCTGAGTGTCCCCACTCCCAGTGCCTGTCTCCCAGCCAGACCAGGACAGACGCTCTCCTCATCAGCACCTCCCTCCCCTGCTGGGGCCCCAGGGAGAAAGCTCTAAGCCACTGCCCAGCTGGCTCTAAAAAGAGTCCAGAAATCACTTTGAGGGTGACCCTGGGGTGCTCCCTGTACCTCCACATCCCCCCATTTCTGGTGAGCAGCACCCGGCCCTGGGCACTCCCCAGCATGCGTGCCCTCCTGCTCCTCAGCAGATGGGGCTTCTGCTGCTCCCAGCCCTCCGAGACAGTCAGGTGTGTGAGGCCCAGCCCTGCAGCCTGGGCACCTCCTCATGAGGCTCCCTGGGTGAGCTGCCATCACACAGAAGGTGGGTCGAGGGAGGAAGGCAGTGGACTTGGTGGTCCTGACCCTTATAGACCCGAGGACAGCAAGTGACCAGCTGTGTGCTGAGCTGGGTGCCCCTGAGAGACTTTGGGTTCCCTGGGGCCCTGACTGTCTTTTTGGCGGCCAGCTCCCTTGGCATGTGGCCCCTGCAGTACACATCTATCAAACGACCGCAGAAATGAATGAATCCTTTAGCCTGACTTCATACCACTTAAGTACGTTTCAGGATGTTAGCACAGCTAAAAAGCAACGGGGTAAATTATGAAACAAAAAAAGAAAGGTTAAAAAAAACTGTCATGAGCTCGCCTGGCCTTACAGCAACCCGATGGGACTGGAAGAGTCACGTGGACACACGCCCATTTGCTGGTTTCAGCTCGTGTCCTGGCCATATAGGACTTGCCTCTGTTTCACAGCTGTATTTGTGTTTAACTCAGGAGGAATTCACATTGCATAAAACTGAGCGTTCTAAAGTGAGCAATCCCTGGCGCTGAGTGTACTCACAATGTCACACAACCGGCCTCTCCTTCTAGCTCCAAAACATCCCATCTCGCCCAAGTAAAACCCTGGCCCCATGAAGCAGTTCCTGCCCGGCCCCTGCAGCCACCGTCTATCTCTGTGGATTCGCCTGTTCTGATGTAAGATGGGTGGTACCATATGTGGCCTTTCCACCCGCCACCTTCTACTCAGCATCGTGTTTGAAGGGCTTATACACATGGTGGGCCGTATCAGAACTGCATTCGCTTGTATGGCTGAGTAATATCCCACTGTATGGGTAGACCACATATTGTGAGTCCACTGATCTGTGGATGGGCATGGGGTTATTTCCTCTTTTCGTGCTGTGAGGTGCTGCTATGCAAATACACAGTTTGCATATACTCATTAGAGTCCCAATTCTTTGTACCATCAACAGTTTTTTCAGAGTTCATGAAACATTGGATCTGTAGACTGTCTACCTCAGCCCCCTCCATTCCCCAGGCATCATGAGTTGACCAAGAGGGTCAGGAGTGGCGAGGCCAGGCCTGGGACCAGGTCTCCTGACCATGCCCTCCACTGCCAAGAGGATGAAGGTCCCAGTGGAAGGAAACAGAGGGTGTGGGCCACTCACCTTAGCAGATGGGGCAACACCCACCAGGCCAGGCTGTAGGCAGTGCTGTTGAAGGTGGGGCCCCATCACCTCCTACCACCCACTAAGGTCACAGGAGGCAGCCAGGCTGGCCCACACATGGGAGCAGCTAGAGGAAACCTAGTTAGGGCTTCAGAGAGGGGTCAAGGTTGGAGCCGCCCGCGGGGTCAGAGGCAGGAGGCAAAGGGGCCTCTGCTTCCTTCAGCGGCAAGTCCAGAGTCTGGGTGCGAGAAGGCGAGCAGGAGGAACAGGCTCATTAGAGAAGCCCTACCCAGTTACTCAGCACCTGGTAAACATCAGTTATTCCCACTCGGGGCTAAAGGAAAGGGAAGGAAAATTCCCTGTAATGCCACCTCACCAAGCAGCCACCGTGAGCATTTGAGGGTTTGCTTTCATGAAAAGAGAAATCTGGTGTGGATGGTTGTAAAGTCAATGGATCAACTCTAAATCAGTGGAGCAGGTTTTATGGTGTCCCTTAGGGGAGGTCACTTATGTACCTGGGATGTCACCTGTGCACCTCCATGAAAGCCATGAAATTCTCAACACCTAGCCCAGTAGCTGGTGCGTAGCGGGTGTGGAAGAAATGCTTTTCATAGGAACTAATGCTGAAACCCAAGGTAGCCTTCGCAGAAAGTAAAAGTAGATGACCTTGATGCCTGCCGTTCTGGGATTCCTCGGAGAGAAAGTGCACCCACCACTCTCCGAGCCCCACTTTCCTCCCCACCCTCACTGCCAGGCTCACTCATGTTCTGAGCCCCTTTGGACCCTCCTTCCAGCAAAAACAAGCTTAGGCAGCATTTTCCCCCTCTCATGTTAGTATCTCAGGGGATATCTTAACCATGGCATAGACGTGGCCTCATAACAAAGTTAACACAACTCAGCAACTAGAAAAGACAGCTCCCATCCAAAGGCAACTTATGCAGAATATAGCACAAAGAGAGAGAAGACGGATGTATGAACAAGAAGTTGAGATTTGAAGGACAAAATTGAAAGGAGTTCTAGATGGAAAATCACTTTCCTTAGAACATGGACAGCGTTTTTTCTCTTGCCTTCAAGCTTCCCTTTTTATTGTCTGTGTTTTACCAAATCAGTAAATGTACACAGTGCAAAAAGTGAAAACTCATGGCGAGAAAACACACCGCATGCAGCCCTGCCCTCCTGCCTGCTCATCGCCTAAATCCAGGTCACACCGCAGACAGTCACGCTCCCGTCTTGCCGCATTTTCTTCTGCTCTTCTCCCCATGGCATGCATACACTGATGTTTGTTCGTGTTTTTGTTTAAGATTTTATGTATTTATTACAAACTAAGGAAGACGAAGATTTGGTGCTTTCATAACAGCCTCACCCACACCCACAGCCGCCCTGTAGAGTATGTCATCACTCACAATGAAATCAAAATCCACTGTTTGTACATCATTATGATTCAGTATGATTCCACCCAACCAGGCCTGTTCATTTGGCTGGATGTTGACCCGTAGCTTGGAGGAGGAATTCTTTGCTGCCAACTGCATGGACTAAACATGAAAACATTCCTACTGCACAGCTAGAAGTGTTGGATAAAATGTGAGACTACTTTTAAATAACTAGCTCAACATACATGAAGAAAGGGGACAAAATCTCCAGGGGCCAAAGGAAGAGGGAAATAAAGCCTGCGTAGTGAACGCCAGCTGGGCTTAGACTGACATGAGGATGGCACTAATGTTGGCACCCAGGGCCCTTGGGATGAACAGCCCATAGGCAGACGATAAGGCCAGGGCCCCAAGTGAGACAGGGTATTAAAAGCAAAACCCTTGAAGGGCCCACCCTGAGAAGATATATTCACCCACCAGCAGAGGAAGATAACCTGAAAGCATGTCTATCTCAGCCCATGCCAGGAGCAAAAAGAAAAAGAAGAAAGGAGAAGAGGAGGTGGTGCTGGGATGGGGCTGGAGAGGTGTTCCCGAAAGCCTCCACGTGGAGTGCAAGATGATGCCAAATCAGACTTCTAGACCTCAAAAAGGGGAGCTTGGAGGCAAGAGAACGATGCTGCCAACATTCTAAGGAAAGTGATTTTCAGTTTAGAATTCCTTTTAATTTCGTCCTTTAAATCTCAACTTCCTGTTCCTATTTCCGCCTTTCCCTTTGTGCTATATTCTGCATAGGTTACCTTTAAATGGGAACTGCCCCTTCCAGTTGCTGCGTTGAGCTAACTTTGTTATAATGAAGCCATGTCTGTTCCGAAGTTAAGATAGCCACTGAGATTTATATTTCACCCACTATACTCTCCATTTCCGAAGGTTCTACTCCATTCCTTCTGAATCTGCCTTGTTTTCTTGGTAGTGTCTTGTGCTCATTCCTAACGAGTATAAATTTTCTAAGTGCTGGTTCAGTTCATCGTGGTCTAGGAACAAATGTTTCGCAGAACCGCACGGCCCGCAGACGGACTCACACCACCTCCCTGTGCATCTCCACCGGGTCACGGCTGGCCTATAGGCGACATCCAGCCACAGCCCCATTAGGGCACCAGGTGGACTTGTCAGGTCACACACCTTGGCTGATTGCCAAATGAAGGGAAGCACCAGCAAACCTTTCAGCATCATCATGAGAGGGTACTTCTCTGCCCTTCTTCTGGGACACATTCCTCTATACCCTCCCTCCCTTCCCCCTCCTCCATGCACCCCTTCCCATGCACCCTGGGGAGACCAGCTGGGTTGGGCCTGGCCTCACTGAGCTCACAGGGGTGATGGGTTTGGCTGTTGGGCCAGCAGGTGGCCAAGCCCTCCTCTGGGCCCCAGCATCATCCCACGTCATTTGCCTTTCCCACTTCCCACTTAAAGGGTCATTCCCTGAAGGCAAAGATGGGGTCCCACGTCACTCAGTGTCCTTCCCCGAGCCAAGCAAGGGAGCCCTTGAAGAGCTAGTCCTCCCCCACAGCTGCCAGGAAAGATGGGAAGAAAAAGGAAAGGCTCAGCCTGAGTTCCGCAGCCCAGGAGGAGGCCAGCTCATCCTTTCTCCTGGAGCACCGGCAGCCTCCCCACCAGCCCCACCCACAGAGCTGCCGGGTGCCACCTCCCAGGGTCTCGTTTTTCCAGTAGCACCGCTGGGACCAGGCAGTGATGTAAGGAGGAAGGAAGACACCTCAGGCGGGGAGGCCGGCTTCCTCTGGTTGCCTCAGAGGGGCTGAGGCTGCTGAAACCACCAGGCTCCATTCCAAGGGGTGAGGTCGGCCCAGGCAAGACAAGGTAAAAGGGGTCCTCCCACGACCCCGGAGACCCACTCTCTGGGACCAGCCAGTCCTGCTCAGGGTTTGGGGAGCGACTTTCTGAAGCACTCCATGCAGCCATACATTGATACTGTTGGGTTCATACTGTGCTGTGCAGAGAAATGAGAAGCCGAGGGTTCATCCTGCCCTGCGGCTTCCTCACCTTCTCTTGCATTTTCTTCTTCATCCAGCATCCAACGCGATTTTTAAAATTTCAGCTTCAAAAAAAAAAAAAAAAAATTCGGCTTCCTTCCTTTGTGTGCTCACATTTTACATGCTGATCCCAGCACTTTCCATCAGGCAGAGAAACAAACCCTTTGCTGAGCGCCTTCATCGCGGCCACTGCAGTTGCCTGGGAGGCTCCGGAAGGTTCTTTGGCTCTTGAAGCCAGCCGAGATGGTCACCTGAGCAAGGGGGTTGTTCTCCCCAGGGCTCACCCTCATTCAGGCCTGTGACCTTTTCTGGTAAGCATACACTCTCTGAGGTCACCCCGACTCTCTTGGAGTTCCATGTGGGGAGATGACTTTCTTCCTCACTCAGGGCAATTTGGGAACTTCACCGAGAATTGCGGCCAGGGGCTCTTCCTTCACCTCTGATAGATCCAGTGGGTGGTCCCAGATTCCCACTCTGATCCACCCACTATGGCTTCAAAGCCGCTGCTCACAGTTTCCACTGCTGGGCAGGCCTTCCAGAACCTTCCAGAACATCCCATGATTCAGAGGGAAGACACCCTGGATCAGGGAGTCCTCCATTTTTCTGAGCAAATGCACATGTTCTACACACAACTCCAGGTCACTCCACAGTGGCTCCCTGAGACCTCCGTAGGTCCCCTGTGAGGGACCCTGAGTGGGGACCTCTGTGGCCTTGACAACTGGCCTCTTGGCCACCTTTTCCAGTAACAGGATCCCTGATTCACCCTTGGGAAACTACCACCTCCACATTCAGGGTGGTGTCTGCCAGCCTGGCCCAGCCCGGGCCATGGGAACACTCCCTCCCCTGGCTGCCATGCTTGGTTTTGGGGATGGGCGCAGCCTGCCACAGGCCACCACACTACATCCACTCCGAGACACCCTGAATTCTAAATGTGCCATTGTCCTGATCACCTCCAAAACAGGAAAAAATGCTGCCAATGACTATTGTAAGAGGCCATCACCTCCCTCATAGCTGTTAGAACATGGAAAAAACAGCATCTAAGAAACTATGAACACATCTAAGAAACTGTGAATGATGTTTAATTTGGGGCTTGGAAAAGGGGAATTATTGGGAGGAAGGAGTTCTCTTTCTACTGAGATCCTCAGGCCATTGAACCTCAGAGACAACAAGACAGGGATATATTTTGCGAAGGGCTCACCCATTGCTTAAGGCAACAGGGGAAAGCAGACAATGAACACCTGGATCCAGCCATTGCTGACACCGGATTTCATGAAGCAGTAATTTTTATTTTTTTTTTCACCTGCAGGGCCTAAAGCAGTGACTACACCATTCCTAGAACAGACTGGCCCCTGGCACCTCCTCATTCTGCAGTAAACACTGATGCCACTGCTCTCCTGAACATCAGTGTCCGTGGACAGGTGTGCGGTGCAGAGAAGGCCAGATCCCAGCTACCCAAGAACAGAGGCCCAGTGCCTCATGCAGCAGAGTTCTGAACTCCTGACCTCATGCGACAATTAGTTAAAAAGGACGGGAGATGTGGGGAGAAGGAGAGGGAGAGAGGGAAGAAAGGACAGAATGAGGGAGGGAGGAAAACTTATCCAGGGCTCATAGTCTAAGATGTGAAGAACCTGGCATCCAAAGTGTCGGCTGAGGGCAGGGATTCTGTCTCCCACATGCCACCTTCTGCCAGTGCCTGCCCCCTCTGCAGTGCCAGCAGGAGGCCTTCACACACCACACTCACTCTTGAAATGAGCAGCTGACCTTGGCACTACGGATGATCCTGGTAAACAAAGCTCCCTGAGTACTGGGTTCAGTCAGGTTCAAGGGCCTGGGAGAAGATGGCAACTCCTGGTTCAACAGCCTGGGAGTGGAGCAGTCTGGGTAAACCAGTTGTTGGCAAAGGAAACCTTCAGGGACACAGGTCCCAGTGCTGTCAGCCATCCTGGTGAAGCACCAAAAGGTCAACTGGCCACTGCCCTCCACTCAAGAGGGACTTCAGAAGGACCCTGAAGTGGGGCCCCAAATTTCCTAAGATCTGTACGACAGTGTACTGAAACCACAGAACCGGAAAAGACACGCCAATTATGGGTCAGGCATTCCCTCTCCGCTCTCTGAGAGCGTGGCTTCACGTGTGGGTCTAGGTGGGTTGCTAACAATGAAATCACGGTGCATCTGAGCCCAGCAGGCTCCTTCTGACTTGGCTGGAGCTGAGGAAGAAGGAGGACAGGAAGAAAGCATTCCAAGGACAGGGGTTTTCTGAGCCCAGTGTCATGGAGGTGGAATGAAGTGGGGCTGAGGGGGAAGCCTTGGGGAGTCCTCTGCTACTAGTCTTTGGCTGGTCCCTGAACTGGCCACCCTGGTCAGTAATGAGGGAACATTTGGTGCCACATCCCACTGGTTCTCAGCTCATCCCTGGGCCACTGGGAGGGCTGCAGTAAGCTAGATGGTCTGGGGGCCTGGATGTCAGTGCATGAGGACCTGTTTGCATCTTGGCTTGCTCCAGCCAGGAAGAACCATTTTTCTTCTAGAATCTACCATCTCCACATCTCAGAGCCGACAAAGGCAGGCAGCATCATCTCTCTGACATTGCTCAGGGATGGGGTTCTTGAGGGAATAATGAGGGGTGTACTAGAAGACCCTCAGCCCCAGAACAACTGCAGAGCATGTGAAGCGCAGACCCACTTTTGTTTCCTTCTGGGAACAAAGGGACAGACTTTTCCTAACATGGAAGATATAAAAATGCATTCAATCTTCAAACCAGAAGATGTTCCTGAGTGAAAAAACACAAAATAGGGATCAGAGGGGAAGGAAAATGCCCAAATTTTCTGGGAAATGAAGAAGAAAAATGGGAGCCTTGTTAAATTATCACCATTTCAAGACAGACAAGGAATTAATGTAGGTTCCTAAATGGAAAAAAAGGGAAGTAAGTCAAATGACAGTCTTAGTGAGGAACAGTTCCTAGGCATTGCTGCCTGGCATAAAAATCTTCAAGGGTGAGTCACCATTTTGCAGGGCTGGGGAGCCCTGCTGGCAGGGTCACTAGGCACAGCGCAGCCGAGAAGGCCACAGTGTGTCAGGGAGATCATCACACACTGAGACTGACCTCGTGTATGTGTTGAAGATGATGGGAACAGCTCTCACAGCCAGAGAAAGGAGATAGAGATACCAACCAGCAAGAGCAACCCCTGGGATGCTGGGCTGTAACTGAAATCATGGATGTGAAATCAGTTTCTGATAAGACATGGAAATGTGTACGTGATATTCGTGTAGGTCACACGCCACTTCCTAGGTCTGTCTGCTGAGGGCCCAGAAGCAATGACAGCCCAGTAACAATGAGCACCTCCAGCACCCAGATCTTGGCATCTAAGAACCATTCTCCACTCAGAGAAATGGTTTTCTTGGAGAAATGGCTGCTTCTGAGGCTGGGGAAGTAAGTACAAGATGGGCCTGGAACTGTGTCAGAAAGCAAGGAAGCACCTGGGAAAGAATGGGAGGTGAGGGGCACAGGAGCCTCCATGGAGGTGCCCAAACCAGCCAAATCTGGGCTAAGCTGACCATCAAAATAGTCAGAGTATAACCCATCAATTAAACAGGGATCTGAGACTGCATATTGATGTAAATAAACAAAAGTGGGAGAGGAAAAAGCCCTCCTTGATACACAGTATCATGTCTGTGGCATTTCTGCCAAAAATGTGTAACCTAAACCGTATCTTGAGGAAAATGAGATAAACCTAAACTGAAGAGATTCCACCAAATAACTGGCCATACTTCCCAAAAGGCCTGAATGAACCCATGAAGGAGCCCATGTCACAATTCAAAGTCAGAAAAGAGAAGACCAAGGAACTGAGGATTGATGAAAACCGAAGCCACACAGCAACTGGGCACTACAGGGAGCCAGGCCAGAGAGTGGAAAGAAAGAGGCGCCCCTTGCTGTGTTTTTAAACTTCCTTCTTCTATAAAGGACAGTTCTGAGACAATCAATAAAATTGGAAGAGAATTTGTGGATTTAACGGTAACACTGTACCAATGTTAACTTCCTGAATTTGATGGGTAAACTGTGGGCGATATAGGAGAAATTTTTGTTTTTAGGAAATGTACGTAGGAGGATTTAGAAGTAATGGGGCACACTGTCTGTGGCCTACTCTCAAGCAGGTGGGTGGGTGGGTGAGAAAGATCAGGCAGATGCAATCAGATATGAGCAAACAGGGAACCTGGCTGGAGGGTTACCAGAGTTCTATGTACTATTCCTGTCACTTTTCTGTAATCTGAAATTATTTCAAAATACAGAACGTAAGAACTATATAAACATTTAAATAAAATGTTCAAGTTAGGGGCTTTCATCCAGACACGCTTCTCTCCCCATTGGATCACCTGCGTGTAGAGGAGCCCAGGCTGAGGACAACACCCAACCACCCTGCTTTCTCGGGGCCCCAAGGCCTAGGTTAATTCTGGGTGCCTTCCAGAAGGGCCTCTGCAAGCTCCTGTCACTGCCTCCAGCCTTTGGTTTTCAGAAATCAGATGACTTGAGCTTGTTTATAAGAAAAAGCAGTCTCAACCAGCTTCAAAAAAGCACCAAGTACTTTGCTTTATTGACATCAAATGGAATGTTTTGTCTCCCACACAGTCCACACAATGGTAGCACAACACAGTAAAGGCACAATGAGGCATATTAAAACATAGCCAGTTTCAACAACATGGATATTTCCTGTCATGGAAAAGAAGTATCCTGCCCAGATTCACATTAACATACACGGTACATTAACATCAATCTCTAACATACACCAGGCCACAGTACGTGTTTGCACACAGGGTCACGTTCTCCAACAAACTTATTCTAATAACAGTATTCAGAAGGCACCCTATGGGACACAGGTGACAGTGAAGTTACGACACTAGACGGCCACATCTTTTACATCCAAGAACTTCCCTGGGGCCACACCCCAAACAGCTGAGGTGCAGATGCATGTCTGCAAAGCAGGTCAGAAGCCCTCCCCCCAAAAACCCCAAAACACTATCCCTTGGCATGAACAACCACCTATCAAAACTGAGAGCTGGAAAGGGTGCAGATGAGCCGTGCGTCTACCTAGGTAATACTATGTCTAGGTAATTCTATGTGATTTTATCTTCATACACAGTCTGAAGATAAAAAACACAGTTTCTTCTGCACCTCTTCCCCAAAAACTGGTGCACTCCAGCCACCTGAGGGGGCTCACCTCAGTCCCCAGAACTGAGGTTACAAAGGGAGAATTTTTAATGACTCTTATGCCTGTGGCTCTAGAGTTCCCCAAACATCTTAGGCAAAGAGCAATGAACAGCAGCTAGCAGCACGTGGCCACGTGTGTGCAGCTGTCCACAAGGACTCACCAAAGAACAACAGACTGAACAGTTCAGAGCTGGCCACACACACGTCCCCGTAATGCTGGCTGCTACCGTTCATTCCTTGTTGCATAAAACGTTGTTTGTTTTCAAAGCCAACCCTACTACTCAGTCATCACTTACAGACTAGACTGTCCAGCGTTGTGAATGTTTTGTTTTGTTTTTTTTTTTTTTTTTTTGAGACGGAGTTTCACTCATGTTACCCAGGCTGGAGTGCAATGGCGGGATCTCGGCTCACCGCAACCTCCGCCTCCTGGGTTCAGGCAATTCTCCTGCCTCGGCCTCCTGAGTAGCTGGGATTACAGGCACGCACCACCATGCCCAGCTAATTTTTTGTATTTTTAATAGAGATGGGGTTTCACCATGTTGACCAGGATGGTCTCGATCTCTTGACCTCGTGATCCACCCGCCTCGGCCTCCCAAAGTGCTGGGATTACAGGCTTGAGCCACCGCGCCCGTTGTGAATGTTTTTAACAGGTCTCCAGCAACAGCTGATCAGGCACTCATCTCTTTCAGATACAATTCCGCGGAAAACCTTGAGACAGGCCTCTCTGCCCACCGCCGTGTATAAAGAGAAAAAACGCAGTTGCTCCTGCACCTCCACCGTCAAGACTGGTGAGCTCCAGTGACCCGAGGTGGTTCGCCTCAGGAGAGTGGACGCTTCCTCACCTGGGGCTTCCTCACCAAGGGACCAGCTTCAGCGGCCCATTAGGAGCACAATGAAATGACTCTGACCCATGGTCCCTTCGGACAGCAGGTGCCTAGATTGGTGATCGGGGAGCAGCCAAGTGCACCTGAGCCAGCTTCACCTGGAGGGGACGCTCCGGTCAGCAGCACAGCCTCCTGATGCCACCACGTCACCTGCACTCCGTCAATGTCTAGGCAAGCCACGACAGGGCCCCAGGCAGCATCGTTTCATCCCCACAAGGAACATAAGGGCAGGACAGGAGCCCCACACAGACCCCTGGTCTCCGCAGGCAGCCAGCTAAGTCTTGCTTCACCGCAGGAGTGTGGCAGCGGGGCCGTGGCCGCCCTGGAACTTGAGGCTCTGCAGGTTGATGTAGGCCCCATGCCTGAGCAGGGTCTCCACCGTCTGTGCGTGCCGGCCCTGGGCGGCCAGGTGCAGCGCACTGAGCCCCTGCTCGTCAAACAGGTCAATGACGTCAGCGTTGACCAACTCCTCCACCACCTCTGAGTGCCCGTGGGCGGCGGCCAGGTGCAGCGCCGTCTGGTTCAGGGGTCCCCGGGCCAGCACATTGGCCTTCTCCTCAACGAGCAGCTTGACGGTGGCCAGGTGTCCGTTGCGGGCAGCCAGGTGCAGGGCAGTGTAGCCGTCCGAGGTCACGGCCTCCTTGCCGGCGCCCCGATGCAGGAGCAGCCTGGCAGTGCTAGTGTGCCCCGTCTCAGCGGCCACGTGCAGGGGCGTCTGTGCCAGCAGGTTGCAGACGTTGACGTCGGAGCACAGGTCGATGAGGATGCGGGCCACGCGGTAGTGCCCGCGCTGTGCAGCCAGGTGCAGGGGTGTCCTCCCGTCCAGCGTCTGCGCGTTCACGCTCATCCCCGGCTGCTTGGCCAGCAGCTTGACGATGGGCAGGTGGCCCTGCCAGGCTGCATAGTGCAGCGGCAGCCAGGCGTCCTTGCCCGGCAGGCTCACATCCACGCCTCGGCGCAGCAGGATGCGCACGATGTTCTCCTGCCCGTGCTGGCAGGCCACGTGCATGGGCGTCCGGCCCTCAAAGTCCACCTCGTTGACCGAGGCGTTCTTCTCCAGCAGCAGCCGTGTGCTAGACTCGTCCCCGCTCTGGGCGGCAAAGTGGAGGGCCGTCCACTGGTCCTCATCCTTGGCGTTGACGCTGATCTTCCGTGCCAGCAGGAGCTCCACGATGCCCCGCCCCCGCCTCTCCACGGCCATGTGCAGCGGGGTGGAGCCCCTGCGGTTGGTCAGGTTGGGGTTGGCGTTGTTGAGCAGCAGCCACTTGACGCACTCCTCCTGCCCAGCCTCCACCGCCAGGTGCAGCAGGTTGGCGCCGCCATCCAGCACCAGGTCCACGTCCTGTGGCTGCAGGATCTTCATCAGCTTGCTGGTGTCCCCAGACACGATGGCATCCACAAGCTTCTTCTTCTGGACGTCTGTGGTGCCCAGATCTGCAGGAAGAGGAGAGGCAAGGGTCAGAGTGCAGCTGCACACCCAGGCACGTGGTGTCTCGGGGACCCTGGCTGTGGCCCTCAGCGGGAGGAGTGCCACAGCCTCCGGGCTGCTCACTGGTCACCTGACCATGTTTGAGCGCTATCTGTGCCTCCTTATTAAGGTCGGTCCTAGCGGGAAGCCCCAGGGCAGGCCAGAGAGTGTCTCCCAGGTGCTCATTAGTGGGTTAGCAGAACAAAACCAGCCCTCACTGTCCTGCAGGGTGGCGAGCCCCCTTGGTGCTTAGAGATGATAGTGACTGCACACATTCCTTCATTGAAGAAAGAAGAAAAAAGGGCACAGACTAAAAAGACCAGGCAGGATCCCCTTCACCTGGAAGCCTTAACACCTGCGACGCCCCAGGCCTAGCGGCCTGCAAAGCTGCTGCCCAGAGCTGGAAGGAGCAGCTGCAGCTCCCACCCCACCTCAAGTGGCACCTCCTGATCCGGGGAGGTTGAGAGGCACATTTTCTATGACAATCCTGAAGGGAACGAGCCTCTCGTTACAGGAGAACGTCAGTCCAGCACTCAGGATGAAAAGTTTTATTTACCACAAAAATCCTACTGCCGTGTCTGGAATTCCTGAAGCGACTCTCCTCCACCCTCGTGTGAAGCACAGGGCATGTGGAAGGAGGTGGGGTCCAGGTGTTAAGAAAACGGACCCTCCCAGTCAGGCTCAGTGTTTCAACACCGGCATTCCGAGTTGAGCCAGGAAAGTAATCCTCTCTCCAGCATGAAGACGAGATGTCATTTCAGAGTACTAGACCCAAAGAGAATGTTCTAGAACATATTTCTCCATGGGCGATGGGCTACTGTGAACAGAGTCCACACACGCAAAAGGCCCGCCCAGGCCTTGTAACGTGTTGGTTATCCTTGGAGGTTTTAACACCAGGCTACCCTCGCAAACTACCTGTGAGGGAGGTGCTCTTCTCACTTAGCGAATCTTGCCTTTTTATATTAACTTTGATGGCTTTTGTGTTTGGAAGATGCTTTTTTCCCTCTCCTGGCCCCCGGGTGCTGGGCCTGGTGCTCATTCTGGCCTCCTCTGCCAGATGCAGGGCACAGATGTGGTCCTGTCCTGGCACAGCAGTGTCTGAGCAGAGGGTGCAGGACTGCCATCTGCGAGGCAGGAAGCCCAGCAGGGAGTGGGGCTCGACCCTTCCCCGGGCTCACTGGACTGTAGCCCTGAGGTCAGCCTCTGCCCATGGCATTGGCACAGGCAAGATGGCTTCATGAGCTGGTGATATGGCCTGTTCCCCTCACATGCTAAGTGACACAGGACACAGCCAAATGCCCAACACCCAAAATTAATTAGTTAAGACACAGAGAACACAAAGAAGCATCCTTGCCGGGTCAGGAAACTGTCCCCTTGATTCTGTGTAGCTGCCCACTGAGTCCAGTCAAATGTCCCGCCGAGCCCCAGATCTCTCGGGACACAAAGAGCCATCCCCACTCACCGCTAGTCGAAGGCTCCCGCTCAAAGGACAGCGACAGCGATCCTCTGGAAGAGAAGGCGGAGTCCACCGAGGACACCCCTGAGAGCCTCTTCCCGCTGCCGGTCGATGGCAGCTTGGACTCAGAGGAGCTGCGGCTGAGCTCCTCTGGGCCCTCGACGGCCTGGGAAACTCCGGAGTCCAGCTGCGAGAGCAGCTCAGAGAGGCTGTGGTCATTATCGAAGGTGGGGGCGGAGGCCCGCTTGAGCCTCGAAGACACAGGCACCACCTGCAAAGACGCAGAAGCGGGGCAGGTGAAGACACCCCGAACAGCCCGCCCGTGTGACACGAACACCGAAGAGCCAGGTGGGCCATGGGAGTGACGTGGGGGAGGAAAGGAGGACCCTGGAAGCAACGCAAATAACAGATCGGCCACCACATCCGCACAGCTAGGGAGCTCAAAGACGGAGCTACAAAGGCTGGCGCGGCCCACCCAACACAAAGATGTCTTAAGGAAAGATCGACTTCATTAAAGTGCAAAATCCAGCCCCAGGCAGCTCTGGATGCTGCCTGCTCAGGAGCACTGTACACCCAAACGAAGGTAGATGGTGTCAAGCTAGAGTGAGAAGCATGTGTGGTGGGGCACAGCCTGCCCAGCACAGGCCAGCATTAGCAGGAAACCAGAGGACAGAGAGGAACTGGGCAGGACCCCCACACGTGGCCGCAAGTGCCACCTCCCCGCGGAGCCACGCGGGGCTGGCCTGGGGACTGTGTGTGGACGAGGGAAGGGGGAAGGGCCCAGCCACAGGGGCGAGGGCCGATCCAATCCAATGGGACCTTTTAAAGGGTCTCGCTTCAGGGACTGGAGGGCAGCAGGCTTCTGGTAAGTGAGTGGAATCTGACAGGATTTCATGCCCCTTCCTTTAGGCACGCCTGTTTGCTCCAGATCCCCACCCTTCGGGGGACGGCTCGATGTCCTGCACTGTTGCTGGGTGTTCCAAGCAACCCCCACATGTAGGTTACCTTCCCTCCCTTATCAGGGCCCAAGTCTGCCTCTTTATCAGCAGCGCCCTGGGCACCTTTGCTCCCAGACTCACTGGCACATGTACACCTTTACATTTAGACAGCGGGCGCACCCTGCGTGTTTCCTGATCTCCTGAGTTCACACCAACAGCCTGGGAGCAATTGCCCAACACCAGATAACAGATTATAAAGCTCACTTATCAGGCTCGGCCTCACAGGTCTGCTCCAATCTCATTACCTGAAAGGCTAGTGAGCCAGCCTTGGCACTGGGAATTTCTCATCACATCTGAAATCACCTCGGTGACACTCATCCAAGTACAGACCACTTATGAGCAGCTACAAAGGGACTGGATCGCCAAAGGCACCTACATACCAGCTCTCCCTCCCCGGCTGGGGCTGGGCCTTCTGATCCCGTGGTTCCACACACATCACATGAGTGGCTTTTTGGTGTCAGGGAAGCCCTTACACCACTCACGCAAAATCACACAGGAGGTGGGGCCGGGATGCATCGGGGCAGGGGGCCTGAGCCCCCGTGGGACATACGCTTCTAACGGAGTTGGGTTCAGGATGGGCTCAGAAGAGAGGCAGAGTGGCCCGGGCGGCAGGCGTTCTGCACAGAGGAGAAGTGGTCTGGAAACCCCTCCCTGGACGCCGAGGAGACAAAAGACCCCCGTGGGAAGGCCTGTTACCTCACTCCTGGGCTCCGGGGGGCTTTTCACATCCAGGTCATGAGCAGTTTCTTTCACTTCATCATCAGGCTTTTCACACAGGTCCTCGGTTTCAGAAGTAATTTCTTTTGGGGAGAAAAGGGGACATGTTCCTGGGATGACAACTGCATGCACACATGTTCTATTTAAACGCTGGGCCTCCACGTGCTGGGGATTTCTCACACGCCTCAGCCCAGGCTGAGCTCGCCCGGAAAGCCCAGGAGCCCCCCATGGGCAATTGCCAGCCAAACCCAGTCCCCCATCAGTAATCATTTGCAGGCCTCACCAGACTCAAAGCAGGAGTCTTCCCCGGGGGAGCCCCACCTGCTAGATGCAGGGAGCAGAGTGGCCAGCACCTGGCGGGTAAGCTCCCCATGTATGCATTTTCTGCCATAAGCTTTAAATGCAAACCTATCCCAGAGACACATCTTTCCCAGGAAGTAAATTCCCCAAGAGAAGGGCGGCGCCTCCAGCCACCGGCCAGGTGAGTCTGCGAAGAGCATGGCCGCACCTGAACCTCAGGCTCCCGAACAGACTCCTCTGGGCAGCAAGCACCCTGGCTGGGTGCAGGGGGCAGATGGTTGGAGGTGACTCATTTCCAGTCGCTGTAGCCCAGCCATGGGTACCAGAGGCCACGGTCAGGTGCCGGGATAACGTATCTGTGCAGGGCTCATTTCGGCCCACCTGTTACACACCCGGTTCCTCACCCAGGCCTGGTCTCTGCCCCTGCCCTGACCGTCACCTCTGTTTCCTGTGACACCTGCAGAGTGTGCCGGGGAAACCCCGGGGTGCTCACCTTGGAATGTGGGCCGGACTCGCGGATCCCCCTGCCAGCACCGCTGCATGAGGCGCATCAGGTGGCTGCAGGCACGCGGCCGGGCTCTGCACACAGGCGGCAGGTCGGGGCGGTGGCCCTTCACCACCTTCACCATGATGTGCAGGATGTTCTTCTCATCTGCCAAGGGAAGGGCGACAGTCAGGGGCTCTGTGGGGCTGCACAGCAACATGTCACCCTCGGGAGGAAACAACACACTCGCCAGGGGCCACAATGGGGCCGTCCCCACACCAGCTTCCCTCCAGCTTCACAGCCAGAGCTTCCTGTAACCCTCATCCTCACAGGGTACGGTGCTCTCTCGTCCTGGTTGTGAAATCTACCTCCTTCCCTGGGTTCTGATCTATCAGATGGAGCAGACCATTCTGGGCATCCTATCCAAGGGACGATGAGGTTCAAGAGAGAACAGTATCTTATGAGGCTCTTTCCGTCAACGGCCCATGCCAGGAAGGGAACGAGGCTCACGCACCATAGAGGCCACGGCGCCCTGCACCCAGGGGACCCACCTCTGTCTACAGTCCGAAGAAGGCTTCCTCAGTTTCAACTCCAGCCCCAAGCTCAGGCCCCCAGCTGGCCTCCCCTGCAGATGCACCAGGCAGGGTTGGGGTGTGGGAGGGGTCTTTCCCTTCAATTCACAATGCGGGGCCCCGCCTGTCCTTCCCGACCTCCTTCACAAGCAAGCCTGGGCCCTCGTCTATTATCGTTATTATTGCCATGACTTCTACCCTCACAGGGAAGGGCCCAGGATGGCCTTCAGTGGGTCAAATTCTTTTTTCTGCTCAGCCTGGAACCCTCGAGGTGGACTTCAAGCTTCTTGTTCCCGACAGCCCTCTCCGCCCTCCGGATCCAAGCATGCCGCCCATGGAATGGCAGCTCTTTGGAGAGGCCACGTGCCTTAGCAGGGTAGAAAATCAGCCGAGAATCACCCACAGCTGCCAGGATTCCATACAATGTTTTGCTCCACTTTCCCATTAAATCTTGTGTAATAAATATCTTAAGTATTTAACAGGTTATTTCCATGATTATTCACACTTCCAAAACCAACCAATCCTCTAAATAAAATGAGAGTGAACTGAAGGAAACACCTGGAACACTTCCTGCTGCCAAACACAGACTGGAAAAGCTGGGGAGAGGCCTTGTTCTCCTGCACCTTGAACCCCTCCTATCTATTAACCCATTTATACTTGAGATTGTAATTTTTTGAATTTGAAAAGTCGGACCTTGGCGATGACCTTGAGCAGATTATTAACTCCCAAATGCTTGGCATTCCAATAATGGAACACTAGGCATATTCAGCAATAAAGCACAGGGGCTTGAGCCTTGACCTGTCCCCTGTGCCTGGCTTCGGGTGTCACATCTATCAGACCCCCTCATACCACCTGGCATACCGCCACATTTCACAGGCATTCGGGCCATAGGCCACTGTTTGGGAGAATGCACAGAAGGCAAGAAAGTTGACAGGCAGTCAGACAACACAGATGGACACCTGCCAGCAGGGGCCTGGTGGAGCATGTCCACGCTTTCAATTAGCATTCTTTTAAAGCTCCCAGGATGGCTGGGTGTGGTGGCTTAGGCCTGTAATCCCAGTACTTTTGGAGGATGAGGCAGTTGGATTACCTGAGGTCAGGAGTTTGAGACCGGACTGGCCAACATGGCGAAATCCTGTCTCTACTAAAAATACAAAAATTAGTCAAGCAGAGTGGCAGATGCCTGTAATCCCAGCTACTCAAGAGGCTGAGGCAGGGAGAATCGCTTGAACACAGGAGGCAGAGGTTGCAGTGAGCTGAGATCATACCACTGTACTCCAGCCTGGGCAACAGAGCGAGACTCTGTCTCAAAAAAAATTAAAAAGCTGCTGAGATACTGGATCTTGCGATGCTGGGAAGATCTCTTCTCACCCAGCACCTTCCCCATACGTCGGCTCCTAGTCTGAGCCCCAACTAGCAAGTTGCTAGGCCTTGACGCTCATCTTTATTTTTAGACATTTTAGGTCACACCAAAAAATGCCATGAGTAGCCTGGAAATGTTTTTAGAGGAAAAGGGAATCTCTCTAACAAAGCTAAAAACTCACTTATTTTTATGATAAATAAGTCAAGCTATGGTAACATTGAAGACGGTGTTCAGAGTGGTGGCTGCCTGGCAGGGGAAGGAAATACCACCGCTCTCAAGCTGGGCAGGGGGCACTCCCACGTGCAAATCCACAGCACTGGGCAGCTCTGGGGGTTGGTTTCATAAGCACGTGGGTATACAGAATGCTCCTGGACTTCATGCTTAACACAGTGACATGCTAAGCTTTGTTATGTATATTTTACCACATTTTTTTTAAAAAGTGAACAAACAAAAAGAATTAGATGGAAATACCAGCACAGGAAACCCCTGGAGACAGAGAGCAGACGGGTGGTTGCTGGGGCTTGAGCAGGAGGAACGGAGAGGGACTGCGGAATGGGCGTGGGCTTTGTCTTTGGGCATGATGAGAATGTTCTGGAATTAGACAGTGGTGACGTTTGTTCAACAGTGCCAGTGTACTTAATGTCACTGAATTATAGACTTTCAATGGCTAACATGACCAATTTTATGTTATATACATTTTACTACCCAAAAAAATCTAGCTGGCACCTAAAAAAATTCCATTGAACAGGTCCTTTCAGATCTGTGCATTTTCCTGCATGCAAATTATACCACAGGGCAGCACCTGTGGGAGCGTGGGTCACAGGCTCTGTTTTAGGACAGAGAAAGGACAACAAGATGTCCCCCCATTATTTCAGGAGAGACAAGCATACTACACCTCAAAGGCGGGTCCACTCACCTGCAAACGGCTTCTTCTGCGTGAGCACGCCCCAGATGACGATGGCAAAGCTGCAAGAGAAACCAGGCGCGTTAGCGTCTGACAGCCAGAGACTCAAAGCCGAAAGCTCTCACCCTCAGCAACAGGCGTGAAGAAACCTGCTCTGAAGCTTTCCAAAGACAGAGCCATAACACTGAGATATTTCTCCTGTTTTTAAAAAGAGAAAACCCTCTACAGTGAAGCCCAGCAAGCAGATGGCTCAGATGTCAGACAGACTCAAGTAACTCCACCAACTGGGCTGCAGATCTTTAAGCAGCGTGAGGGACTCCCAAAGGGGCTGCCACCCTAGGCGGGGAGTGAGCTCCTGGGGACAGCACCTGTGTGCCTATCATCCCCTCTCAAGCGCCGCGCACAGAGCACCTGCACAGGCATTTACTGAAGAAATGGATGAGTAGGTGAATGAATGAATGGGCTACTCCCATGCCCCCTCAATAATGATTTCATTCTCTGAAAACACGGATTCCAATTCCGAGCAGCGTTCCTCACAGGCTCGCTGAGATGTCATCATCAGAAGGCTGTTAAAGAAGGCGCATAGAACACGGGGAGGCAATCCAGTCAAAAGCCTGGAAGCTTTTTTAGGGGGCTGTTTAGAAATACATAGATGTATCAGGGGTATGTTCACGTACATGACTCTGGATACACCAAAAAAGTACCCAAACTGATAACAAACAAACACACGAAAAAACACAAGTCCAAAAACAGCCGCCACGGAGCACTGAGTTGGTGAGAGCAGCTGTAATTCACCATTGAAAACTGGTTCAAGCTGCAGGTTCAAAAGTTGAAACTCCAAAATAAATGGAGAAGCTCTTACTCTCCCCAAACTCTACAAGCTGTGACTAGTCTCCAAAGTGACACTTCAGGCAACTCTCAGCTTAAAGCCCCAGCTAAGCACATGCACAATGGCTACTGTCAAACCAGTCGGCCTGGGCTGCAGGGGTGGCCATGACAAAAGGCAGAGCTCAAATGCTGAGTCAGACCCACAGAGCTGAGGGTGAGGGCCGCAGTGGGGGGCTTAGTGCTCAAATGC
>NW_022436948.1:4417474-4572054 GCF_009761245.1 Sapajus apella | reverse complement strand
TTAGTGCTCAAATGCTGGGTCAGACCCGCAGAGCTGAGGGTGAGGGCTGCAGTGGGGGGCTTAGTGCCTGTTCACATGCTCCCGCCCACTATTCTTCTCCAAAGTCTGTGTGATTAAGATCTTTACAATTTGAAAAAGGAAGGGACCAGGTGACCTGGGTATTGATATCTGACCAACAAAGGTAATTGCCATGAAGAAGATGAGCTGCTCACATGATAAAATCAGAATGAATTTCAGAAAGTCCAAACACACATGCACACAGACATCCAGACCACTGAAAGCAGCAGGTTCTTCCAGCAGACAAACCATAAAACCCACAGGTCACAAAAACGCCAGGCTCCAGCAGTGCAGAGCTGTCAGTGTGGCTCTACCGTGCGCCTGGGAACACTCCTCCTCGGCCAGCAACACTCACAGCAAAGAAATCCCCAAACTCTACCAGCACCACCCCTGTCTTTTTTTTTTTTTTTTGGAGACAGAGTCTCGCTCTGTTGCCCAGGCTAGAATCCAGTGATGCGATCATGGCTCACTGCAATCTCCACCTCCTCGGCTCAAGCAATCCTCCCATCTCAGCCTCCTGAGTAGCTGGAACTACAGGTGCATGCCACCATGCCAGGCTAATTTTTATATTTTTTGTTGAGACAAGGTTTCACCATTTTGCCCAGGCTGGTGTCAAACTTCTGGGTTCAAGCGATCCTCCCGCCTCAGCCTCCCACAGTGCTGGGATTATAGGCATGAGCCGCTGCACCTGGCGAACCCCACTTCTGTCTGGCAATAAGAGGCCTTTCTGAAAGCTGCAACTCGGGGCATGAAGCTCCAAGATTCGGAGCCTCCGGCCCCTGTGGGGGTGGGGTGTGGCACAGCACATACCTGCATGGCACATACCTGCATGGCACGTACCTGTACACATCGTGCTTGGTGTCGAAGAGCCGGCTCTTCTCCCGGATGCGCTCTGGAGGGAGGTAGGCGACGGTGCCAAACAGGCCGTCCATGCTGAGGTCGTGTGAGTGGGACAGCCCGTTGCACTTGGCCAGCCCAAAATCAGAGATCTGCAACACAGCCATCAGAGCAGGGCTCATTAGCATCCAACAGTGACGCTTTATGATGCTTTATCAACAGCTCCCTTTGGCAATCCCAGAGGGTGGGTGAGAGCTTTCCAGGAGCACGGAGAGCCCGCCCTGTGCCTCCCCAGGCAGCCCTGCCCCCGGCATGGAGGGGCAGATTCTGGGGCAGAAGCAAGCCCGGAGGCTTTCGGAGCAGCACATTTGATGGGCAGGTTAAAGGATCGGGCTGTAAGGAAGGAGTTCTCTGGAAGAGAACTCGGGAAGAATTAGAATCCACCTTCTGTAAGGCATCATGTCTGCCATTGTGGTGACAGCCAGTTGGCATAAAGGGGAATAGGCAAGTCTTAGAGGGTTCAGGTAAACAGCAACGCATGTGAAGATCAGGTCTGCTCCTAGAGAAGCCGGGGAGCCGGTTGTGCAACCCGCCAGCTGGGAAGGCTGATGGGCAAGTGGCTGCAAGTCCTTTAAAGGGAAACACACCTTCAGAAGCTCTTTAAACTTGAAAGCAAACAAAACACACACCTGGCAGCCCCATCCATCCAGGGTGTTTTGTGATCAGCAGACACTGGCTGGCTGCTTCAAACACATGCATTCAAGTGAAGGTCTGATAGACACCTTTGCTGGCAGGCTCCCTGGTGGCAAGGAGCACCGGCCACCAGCTCCTCTAGGAATGCCCTTGGCGTCTGCGCTCGGGGGAGGTAGGCCTCAAGTCTCCTTCCAGCAAAGGTGCCCCTGGAGCTCACCAGATGCCCCCCTCCCCGGCTGACCTCTTGTGGGGGATGGGAGCATCCCCTTTCCTGCCAGTGTCCTCTCCTCTCCAGTGTAACTCAGACCCCTTTGAAGCTGCTGAAGACAGTGTGTGGGAGAAGCCGCAGCTCATTAGCATTAACGGGACTCCAGATCCAGGGGGAGCACCACCCTCAACTCTCCTTCAAGGCATATGGATTTTTTTAAAAAACCTTTTCATTAACTCCTGGGCTCCTCTCAAACACACCCATGGAGTGACAGGAAACGAGGCTGAGTCAGGCCTTCATTCTGGGCTGGCCGTGCCCAAGTGGTGAGCCAATGGGGCTGCTGTCATTGGCACCAGCACTGAGCGGCAGGGAGACTTTATGACTGGGCTTCCAGGATCCTGAGTACACCTGCAGAGAGTAGGGGGAGGCCTGCGGGAAGAGACCCAGGGAGCGGGGGGAGGCCTGCGGGAAGAGACCCAGGGAGTTTGCAGGGGAGGCCTGCAGGAAGAGACCCAGGGAGTGGGGGGAGGCCTGCAGGAAGAGACCCAGGGAGCGGGGCGGGGGGAGGCCTGCGGGAAGAGACCCAGGGAGTGGGGGGAGGCCTGCGGGGGAGGCCTGCGGGAAGAGACCGGCCTCCTCTGCAGCCAGCAGCACCAGGACAGGGCCCGGACTCCAGCGGCTCTCATTTCCTCTCACTTCTGTTGATCCCCGGGCCTTCAGGCCTGTACCGCCCTCAAGAGCCACACTCCTTCACCCCAGGGAAAGCACCAGCTCCCCAGAACACCATCACCTGATCCTGTAAACCTGTGTCCTAACTCTCAAAATAAGCTCAAGAGCACAAGAAGCTTTAGTTCAACCGTCATCAGTGGCTTCAAAGGTTTCAAATTCAGAAATGAGCTGAACAATGAGAACACAAGGACACAGGGAGGGGAACATCACACACGGGCCCTGTTGAGAGGTGCGGGGAAAGGGCAGGGAGAGCATCAGGACAAAAATGCATGCAGGGCTTAAAACCTAGACGATAACCTAGAGGGCGGACGGGTGCAGCAAACCGCCATGGCACCCCTGTGTAACAAACCTGCACATTCTGCGCACGTATCCTGAAACTAAAAGTAAAGAAAGCATCACACACTTTCTAGGCAATTCCTTCTCCCCTTGTATGGTTGACTACAGGAAAAAAGTATCTCCCTCCCACCGTCAGCTAAGGATCAGACGCACTGTTCTAAGCTTGTCTGTACAAGTTAGAGTTCTGTGGTCCTGGACGATTAGCCTCTCTGTGCCTGTTTCCTTTTTCCATAAAAGGAGGCAATAAAAGTAGCTTTGTTGTGAATTTAAAATAGATCTAGTATCATTTTAAAAAGAAGAAAAGAAAAGGAAGACATGAGAGGGACTGAGGCACAGAGGTCTCGTCCAGGCGCCTCCCCAGGCCTGCAGTCTTTTCTCCTCCTCCGTGTCTTTGTCAGAAAAAACCAGCCCCTCCAAACCATACTTGGTGAAAAGAAAGTGAGCTGAAATTCTCTGTAAAACCTCTGGCAACAGAATGCAAGCTCGGAATTGAGAATCCTGGCAGGGTCGCTGACCCTCTATGTTCTCCTTCATCCACGGCTGCATTCCCCCTCCGCCCTTCCTCATGTCACCTCCCAGGGCCGCCCCTCGCCCCGCGTCCTCAACGGCCAGCCACCACCACCGCCACCGCCACCGCCACCGTGGCAACCACCCTGCCCAGCAAATGCCTCATGGCTTCCAAACACTCTCTTCAGCACCCAACTCTGCATCTCCGAGAGTTGAGGGCTCACAGCTGCCCCCAAGCATGTGGCCCTTCAACTTCAAGGTCCAGCTGTCAAGACTGAGAAAGCAGCCTGCAGGGGCTTTGCTGGCTTTCAAAGAAAGACACAGCAGGACGTTATCCGCTCTAAAGAAGACACAACGGGACGCAGCCCACGTGTAACCCTTTGAAAAGCGTGTGTTCCCGGCAAACTGGACACGTAATAGCAGCCTGAGATGTTAGACTAAGTTATTTCGTTTTTAACTTGAAATTGATTCCAACTAATATTTTACTGTTGGTATTTAGCATATTTAATGTTGAATAACATCAAGCATTAACTTGACACTGTTACTTTCTATACTATTTCTATGTATATACTGTGTGAAGCAGACAGCTGCTGTGGTATTCTGTTTCACTCAATCCCTGGACACTGGGGTAGCCCGTCTCAGAGACAAACGTCAGGGCTGGAAAGGCAATCTATGGTCTAATTTCAGGATTCTAGATTAAACTATTCCTGCTTTGAATAACTATCTGCTGAGGACACCCAGACACCCAGTGGCCAGTCCACGCACAGCTTCCACACTTTGTCTTCAGGAACGAAAGTGCCGACTCTCAGATCCCAACAAGCTCCCTGCTGCGCTCTACACACAGAAGCTATTTCTAAGAAAAAAGAAGTATGTCATGCAAATACATTTTTCTGTTTGTTTCTGGGCTTCTTGATGGTGACTAATACACCTGATTAAGAAGGAAGTCACACCAAAGCAATCTTTCCTACGGCCTGTCAGGGTACACAGGGCCCTAAAGATCCCAGGGGCACCATGCGGCTGTCCCATCACTTCCTGGCCAGCCCCCAGCGAGCCTTCCACAGCAGCCTCCCTGAGAAAGCAGGTCCCAGCAGCACCCGCCCGCTGCAGCCGTCCTTACAGACAGAGAAGCCCAGCGGTCTGCTACCCCGGCAGGAAACCCAGAGCTCTCCCTGCGTCTCCTTCACCTAAAGGCTCTGCTGTGGCCTGCCCCAACAGACAAAGCTCAGCCCCGTGTAGGCCCACCCTCAGGAGCACTCCCACCCCCTCCCACGGAACTGCGTCCAGGCCCTGCCTATGGGCCACATACTCTACCCCCAAGTGACCGCTGCATGTGGTGGTCACTTGGTTTCTTTCATGTCAACCACAGTGGCAGCCCAGGTAAAATCAAGGTCTATGGAGGCTGCAGGATGGTGTTCTGGTCTCCGCTGTGTGACTGTAGCTGGGTGGTCCAGCTGCTAATTTAACCAGTCTAAGCCCAGACTCGGTGAGAAGCAGAGGCCACTGTCCACCCTGCACGTCTGCTCTGAGGATGACGGCAGCTCCCACAGGGGACGCCTCTGGCACGCCCTTCCCGGTATTGAGTGCATGCTGGATAGCAGACCTTCCTAGTCATTACGGCCCCGGGGCCTGTGCTACTTGGGAAGAAGCCTGTAAACGTTGGCAGGAATGGAGGGTCCACATGTGAAGCCCAGCCCTGCCCACCACAGGAAACAGGAATCCCAAAACATGAGCAGATGCAGAAACCACCCTAGAGCCCATTCAAGCCAAGTCACTTGATTTTTGTCTCCATTATCTCAATTTCCTACTTCACTTAGCAGGACGGTGCTGAAATCTTCTAGCTGAAATCCTATTACTGGGCAACACCTGCCTAAGAAACAACTTATAATTACTGCCCAATGTGAAAATTTGTCCTCCCCGCTGCCGCCCTGGCTGAGCCAGGCACGAGAGGTGCACTCGGCTGCAGAGTCTGGGCACAGGGAGCGGCCATGCGCATGCCATACGGGCCACCACGCCCATCCCACCCGAGAGCTCACGGGCAGGGCCAGGCCCTGAATTCAGGTCTCTCCTAATTAATGGTCCAGGCACGAGAGAGGCCTGGAAGTGCCATGCCACTAGGAACAGCAGCACAGCCAAGGCAGGCGGGGGACTCCTCTGCTTGTCCCCTGCAAGAACTGCATGGATCCGGGTCAAGGCTCTCGGCTCCTTCTCGCTCCCAGGGAGGACACCAGTGCTTTGTGGACCAGCCATTCACCCCAGGCCTCTCGAGAGCATGTGAACATCACCGCGTGGGGAAAAACCATATGTCAGGTGTAACCACGACATGTCAACAGCAGTACAGGCCTGGCCATGAAGGCCAGCAAAGGAGATACAGGAAATGCTGCCTGATGCAAAGGTGGTGATGCTGACACCTGCCAAGGCCCAGCAGCGACGCTGCTTTCCGGTTATATTACCCCTCTCACTTTTCTGTTTCAAAAGCCTATCGTGAAGCCAAAGCAAGCTCCGGCCCCCAGGCCCACGCTGTCACAACGTGCCGCCGCCCCACACTCTCCACCCCTCCTGACAGCCTCTTCCACAGCACTTTAAGGACCCCATTGCAGGGGACCCCCACATTCCCATCACCCGAGGCCCTGAAAACAGAGGAAATGCATCCCTTCATTGCAGAGCCTGAGGTCTCACAAGGACACGCCTGGCCGACAGGCTGATTTCATAAGAACAAAACCCACAAACCTGTAATCTTTCTACAGAATGAGTCATATGCCAGGATTTGGGGGAGCAGCCCCCACGTTCACCAAGCCCACCCTCCAGCTACACGGTGTGTGGCTCCATACCGACCAGGACAAGCTCAGACGCCTAGCGTCCTTATGCTGCAAAAGGCCTTGGTTTCAATTTCTTTCCTCCAAGAAGAGCCACCTCATCTTCCACCCTTATCCCGACCTCAGAGCTTCACCCCTGGATACCCTGCTCCCGAAGACCCAGACCCTCCCTGCCCAGCTCCCTCGGGCACCGTGCAGCTCCCCACCTTGACGTGGTAGTGGGCATCCAGCAGGATGTTGGCGGGCTTGAGGTCCAGGTGCAGGAGCGGCGGGGACATGCAGTGCAGGAAGTTCATGCCCACCGCAGTCTCGTGGATGATGCGGAACCGCAGATCCCATGGCAGCGGCTCCGAGGCCAGCAGCTTCTCCAGGGAGCCCGTCTCCATGTACTCCATGACCAGGCCGACGGGTTCGTGGCAGATGCCGTACACAGGCAGGATATACCGAAACTTGGCCATCTCCATCTTCTTGGCTTCTTCCAAAAGCTCCAGGCGCTCCCTGGAAAAGTTCAAAGGCATGAAGAATATGCAGTGGTCACTCAGCCACAAGCACGAGCAGCACCCCGGCCCAAAGATGACCTGCTGCAGAGGGCTGAGCCAATGCCTCAAGTGCACACACGCGGGGTACACGTTAACGTCACGGCACTAATGCAGGCTCTGCAGAGTCTCAGTCCTGAGCTGCTGAGAATATTCTCAGAAGTGAGGAGGAGGGAATTCTAATCATGTTACAGGTACCACTGACAACAGGTGTGGAGGGGCCACCTGTGTGAATGATAATTCCACAGGCAGCTGTGAGCCAAGGTTTGGGAGTCTCAGAGTCTGCAGGTGCTGGCAACAATCCCTTCTCCTGAGGAGGAAAAAGAAGTTGAGGTTCCACTCAAAGTTGTAACTAGGCTGGGCATGGTGGCTCATGCCTGCAATCCCAGCACTTGAGAGGCTGAAGCAGGTGGATCACCTGAGGTCAGGAGTTCGAGACCAGCCTGGCCAATGTAGTGAAACCCTGTCTCTACTAACAATACAAAAATTAATTGGGCATGGTGGCAGACATCTGTAATCCCAGCTACTCGGGAGGCTGAGGCAGGAAAATCGCTTGAATCAGGGAGGCAGAAGTTGCAGTGAGCCAAGATCATGCCACTGCACTCCAGCCTGGGTGACAGAGGGAAACTCCATCTCAAAAAAAAAAAACAAAAAACATTAAAAAAGTTGTAACTAGTTATTGAAGGAACCCAACTCACCTTCTTGGTTTAAGCCCAATAACTGAGTTGACCCAGTTAGTCCAGAATCCAACCTCACACGCAAACTAATGAAACAGCATGAGTCCAAAGCATGGGGTTACCAAGGGCCAAATCCAACCAGCCATTTTTTTTTTTTTAATAAAAAATATAGGCTGGGTGCGGTGGCTCACACCTGTAATCCCAGCACTTTGGGAGGCCAAGACAGGCAGATCATGAGGTCAGGAGTTCAAGACCAACCTGACCAACTGGTGAAACCCTGTTGTCACTAAAAATACAAAAATTAGGGGCCGGGCGCAGTGGGTCAAGCCTGTAATCCCAGCACTTTGGGAGGCCGAGGCAGGTGGATCACGAGGTCAAGAGATCGAGACCATCCTGGTCAACACGGTGAAACACCATCTCTACTAAAACTACAAAAAATTAGCTGGGCATGGTGGCACGTGCCTGTAATCCCAGCTACTCAGGAGGCTGAGGCAGGAGAATTGCCTGAACCCAGGAGGCGGAGGTTGCGGTGAGCCGAGATCGCGCCATTGCACTCCAGCCTGGGTAACAAGAGTGAAACTCCGTCTCAAAAAAATAAATAAATAATAACAATAAATAAAAATTAAAAAAAAATTAGCCATGCGTGTTGGCATTTGCCTGTAATCCCAGCTCAGGAGGCTGAGGCAGAAGAATCTCTTGAACCCAGGAGGCGGAGGATGCAGTGAGCTGAGATTGCACCACTGCACTCCAGCCTGGGCGACAGGGTGAGACTCTGTCTTAAAAAAAATATATATATATATATATATATATGTAAAATAGATATAGTACTAATCATTTTAGTCATTCACAGGTGTACAATTCCCTGGCATTACACACATTCACGATGTGGAACAACCATCACTACTATCTACACCCAAAACTTTTCCATCATCCTCAACAAAAATGCTGTACCCATTAACAAGTAACTCCTTCCCTCACCCCCATCCTCAATAACCTGTTTGCTATGTTCTAGGCAAATTCATATAAGTGCAAGCATATAAAACGTGTCCTTCTGTGTCTGGCTTATTTCATTAAGCATGTTTTCAAGGTCTATTTACACTGTAACATATATCAAAACTTCCTTTTCATGGCCGAGTAATATTCCACTGCATGGATACACCGCCTGTTGTTTGTCCAGTCAGCTGTTGGTGGGCGCAGCCATTTCCACCTTTTGGCTCTTGTGGATAATGCTGTACAGCTGCACACATTGGTGTACAAACACCTGAAGTCCTGGCTTTCAATTCCTTTGGACACACACCTAGGAGTAGAATTGCTTGGTCACGTTCTTTGTGTAATATTTTGAGAATCTGCCAAATGGTTGCCCACAGCCTGCCACCTTGTTTGTATAAACTTTTACTGGAAGAAAGGCTCACCCATTCATTTTAATACGGCTGTGGCTGCTTCTGCACTTCAAAGCAGAAAGCAGTCCTTGCAACAGAGGCCCTGCGGCCTGCAAAGCCCAAAACACTGCCCTCCAGCCCTTGGTGGAGAAAGTTTGCCAGCCTCTGGTCTAAGGTCACTTCCCTGGTGCAGTCTGTGTTTTCACAGACTAGAATCCCAGAGCAATGGTCTGTGTTAGTGTTATGGGTCAAAAGTCTCAGCACACGTTCAGGGTAAAAGGCTGAATCCCACGAGGATGCATGTTGGCCACAGAGGTTCTAGGTCAGCAGTTGCTGAACACAGACATGGTAGAAAGCACCCAAGAAGCTGGCTGGAATGCTGGTTCCCAGGCCTCACTCCTTGAGAATGTGTTCCAGGTTGGGGCTGAAAAATCTGCTTTTTTTTCTTTTTCTTTTTCTTTTCTCACCTTTTTCGAAACAGAGTCTTGCTCTGTTGCCCAGGCAGGAGTACAGTGGTATGATCTTGGCTTATTGCAACCTCCACCTCCCAGGTTCAAGTGATTCTCATGCCTCAGCCGCCGGAGTAGCTGGGATTACAGGCGTGCCACACTCGGCTAATTTTTTTTTATTTTTTAGTAGAGATGGGGTTTTGCTATGTTGGCCAGGCTGGTCTTGAACTCCAGGGCTCAAGTGATTCGTCTGCCTCAGCTCGCAAAGTAGTGTGATTGCAGGCGTAAGTCACTGTGCCTGGCCAATCTGCTTTCTAATAACATAATAATAAGCTCCCTAAAGGAAATGTTCAGAACCACACTTGGAGAGAGTCAACCTCCTAGAGCAGGAAATGCAGCAGCTCCATGTCCGCGCACAGGCCCGCAGGCAGCTCCATGTCCGAGCACAGGCCGGCAGGCAGCGCCATGTCCACGCACAGGCCCGGAGGCAGCTCCATGTCCGCCCACAGGCCAGGAGGCAGCTGGCTAGGGTGGCCTCTGGGTAATTCCCATAGAATCCAGAGTCCAGACCAAGCCCCTGCCCATAACCCAGTCTCGGCTGCCACAGCAGGGGCTCTTCTGGAGTTTGGACACAGCCTGCTCCTCCCAGTGACAAACCCTGGAGCAGGTGCCTGGAAACCAGTGGCTCCCATTTCCTCGCCACTGGAGAAGCCAAAACAGTGCCAACAGAACACATCCATGTCTGAATGATCTAACCTCCCCTGAGAGACTTCAACCCCTCCCAGGCTTCTCTTACCTGTGAAAACACTTCTCCTAAAGGAAAGGCCAGCAGGAACCCCTGGATCCTGCTGTTTAGCTCTTGCTGTGGAAATTCCTGTACATGGTACAGGTACCAAAGGCTTGGAGATCTCAGCCTGTTCCCCCCATGGCCCCACCCCCCGGAAGCTGCGGCTAGGCCTCTGTGTCTCAGGACTCAGCCCGCTGTTCTCAACTAGAGGCCACTTTACCCCCAGGAAACACTGGGCAATGTCTGGAGAGATTCTGGCTGTCACAACCGGAGGATGCTACCAACATCCTATGCACAAGACAGCCCCAAGACTAAGAATTACTCAGCCCCAGATGCCAATGGTGCCAAGTTTAAGAATCCCAGCGAATGCATTTTCAGCCAATAAACTACTGCAGCCTAGGACTACAGCTTCAGTACTCCCAGCACTTACCTGACCTTTAACTTCAAGCAGTTCTGTGTACTGGCAAGTGCTCGCTTGAATCCATTGTATGTTAGAACTAAGGACAAGAGGTCCCTTTCCTGTCTTCACGGTGTTTACATTTACCCTCTAAGGGTGAAGATGGAGAATTACCCCCAGAAGAGAAGTGTGGTGGAAAAATCTAAGCCTCTTGAAAGGAGGGTCCAGGGAGCTCTGGAGAATCAAGAGACACCCAAAGTCAGAAGTCAACATAGGGAAGGGCCCCTGAGAGAGTGGGGAAGGCTGAGACTGCAGAGTCCAGGGGCACCTGGGAGGCCAGCGGAGCAGAGCGGAGGGGTCACTGTGGACCCCCTTGGGCCTGGCAGAGCAGAGGGGGAAGCCAGCAGGGCACCACGCTCTGCTGGAAGAAGCTGCAGGCCGGTCCATTGGCTGCATGTGGGAGGAGAGAGACCTGCAGGACGTCTCTGGAGCTGCGCCAGGGGTCGCTGGGCGGTCCCCCACAGTGGACATGGGAGCACCCCAGGAGGAGCAGCTGGATGGGTGTGGGAGTGGGCAGGTCAAGAGTGGGTCTGAATACACTCAAGGAGCAAAGAATCCCACGGGCCCTGGGAACAAGTGAAGCAAGTATCAGGAATGAACGTGAAATTATGAGGAGACAACACTGAGGGCGGCGTGGCCTGCTTTCCTAGCGCTCTGGTTAAAGGGCCAATGAATGGGAACAAGATGCCCACCAGTGTGCAGTGCTGGCCTGTGGGGGTCCCTGGGCTGAGCTGAAAGGCTGCCCCATCCCCAGCATACCGTCGGCTGCTCCCTCACTCCTGGGGAAATCCCCCTCCCTGCAGCCAGGGGCTTGGGCCAGGCTCTGGGACCCACCAGGGGACGGGGGTGCCGACCGTGAGCCTCTCAACCCTGTTCACAGCCTCAGTAAGCATTGGGAAAAGAGGAAGCAGAGGGCCTGAAAGGAAGCCAAGGCCAAGCATCAGCCAATGAAACCAAGCGCCGAGGAAGGAAAATGACACCTCTCAGCTCCAGGCCTTTCTCCTCCTCTGGGAATACCGGTGGCTGAGGCCCTCCTTAGTGATCTGAAGGATTTAAAGGAGCACCAGCACAACTGCCACTCCAGCAACAGCCACTGACTTCCAAACTGTTGGACTGGGACTCAGTACCAGCTGCTGCTTCTGTTTTATGTCTTGTTAAGAATCAAAATTACGACGTGTCTGTTTCCTGTTGCTCACATGTGGCCAGCCTGCTGCCCTCCCCAACCCATGTGGCCTCCCTTCTCCAACACTCTGCACGGGGCACTGGAGAAAGTCCCTCCATAGGACTAAGACCCATTTCCACTGTGCAACCACGGGAAGCACACCCTCCTGGCCAGAAGGTTTTGAGGCGCTGACAATTCAGGTGTTCAGAGGCCAGCTATCACAAGCGTCATTTTTCCATATTAAGTAGACATTCTAAGAGTGAAGTCTCTAAGCCAAAGCTGTTGATAACAAGTAGTATTCTGAGACCAAGGTCAGTCAAAGGAAGGCTAAACAGCTTATTAAGTGGGAGCTCCGAGCCACTCTCCAAATAAAGTGTTTTCTTCTATTTGCCCAAAGGGCTTAATACATAAAACCCAGGTGACTTCTGATGGCAGAGCGAGCTCATTAGCGACTCCAACAGCCACAGGCTGGCAGCAGGGCACACCCTCCGCAGCACCAAGTTCAGCAAGTTCTTGACTCTCCCAGCCCCGGGCCCTTTCCACGGAACAGAGACCCCATTCACCTCACTTTACAAGAAACAAACAAGGGCTGCAGCTGCCGGCCTCCCGAAAGCTGATCCTGGCTTGACTCTCCTAACAGTGCACCCCGGCTTTGCACAGCTGTCTGACGGGGGCTGGACACGACGTCCCCCTTCCGCGGGCCACACATTTGAGGGCATTTTCTCAAGGAAAACCAGGTGTCCCAGAAAATAAGTCATTGTTTCCATGAACAAGAGTCTCTTCTCGGTGACAGCATGATCCAAACTCGCTTGGGGCAGATGGAATTCCAGCCAGCCCGGGACCGCCCTGTGGGAGATTTGAGGTCCAGAAGTGGAGGGAGGGCGGCTCCCTTCCTACCAGCCTGGATTTCATTCAGAAGCACCAGCATATCCTCAGAACTTTCCACACTGTTTACCATCCGCTAAGCAAGGGACCAAAACCCACCTGACCCCTCCTTCCAGCCACTCTTCAGGGGCTCCCCAGGCGCACACCTGGGAAACCCCAGCAGGTTTAGGAAGCTCCAGCCCTTCTGGGGTCAGGTGTCACCCGGCGGCGTTTGCAATTCAGTAAGCCTAAAAGGGCCTCCTTGCAAGCTGCAGGAAGAGGCCTTTCTGATCAGAGAGGTTAAGAAGTGCTCAGGTACTAGGGCCACAGAAAGAACCCACCAATTGCTTTTTAGCAATGGCACTATTTTTTAATGCATTTTTTTCTTTTAAGCAGTGTTTCTGGCTTATTTTGATAACCACACAAAAGGAACTGTAGATTTATTATTATGACCATTATTTTAAGACGAGTAGAGATGCTGAAACCAGCTGAGGTGCTGGAGTGGCTGCCGGGAACACAGAGCATCGCCCGGCCACATGTGCACTGCCCCCAAATCGCATTTCTTATGGTTGACAGCGGAGCCAACGTTTCTGGGTTGACCAGAACCCCCTCTCATCGGTGTTCATTAAAATACAACCTAAAAACTGTGCCTCGCTCCAAGCACAGCTGTGCTTAGGTACAGTTCAGTGGGGGCGTGCTCTATTCATCTCCTTCGCTGCTGGGGAAAGCACTGCCAAGTCTGCTTCTGTGCAGGATCGGGGAAAGGTCCCCTACGATCCCCTGGACCCCGTTTTAGGGGTTAATTAGGGCATTAATTAGGATTAACTCAGGGTTCAGCTTTTCAAAGACACGCTGAGTAGCACTTACATGAATTTGGTTTTCTCCTCATTTAGGGCTAGCCAAAGCAGATTTCCCCCTCCCAGGGAGGGCGCTGGAGTAGTGAGAAATACCAGAAATATCATCACACCAATCATTTCTAAAAGAAACTTCCTAGAGAAGCCCCAAGGTTCTTCTCGAGGCTCAGAAATTCCAAAGACCTGTGGACCAGGCCGGCTGCGGTTTTCCCTGGAAGCATGCATCCTGGAAAAGGGGAAAGAACGGCCCCAGGACGTGGTCTTGTGCAAGCGGAGAAGCAATACATGAAGGGAAGCGGGGAGAAGCAGGGAGGCGGGGGGAGGCGGTGAGACTGCTCAGGTAACAAAGAGCTCCGAAGGAGAAGCCTAGGAACTACCTTCAGGAAAGCGCAGCCGGAAAATGTGTTTCATCATCTGTTAGCTGATGCCTCTCAGCGAGGCCTTCTGCACACTAATCCAATTATATTCCCAGGGAGCCTCGGAGGGGTTCCCACGGGGCTATTTTTAAAACTGACAAGAAACGGGCTTGTCCAATTGTCAGCTCTGTTTTTACAAACCTAGAGTTTGCTCAGGCTCGCCCCGACCAGCCGGGGGCTGAATGCAGCAGGAGCTGCTGCCAGCCGGCGCCCCACAGGCACTGGCTTCTTCCAAGCATCTTCTTAGCTAGGGGCTGGCAGGGGAGGAACGGGGCTTTGGGATCACTTTATTCTCCCCAAACTAGTCACAGCACCCATCCCTACACCCCACCCTAGGCCCTGTGGCCCCATGGTGAGGGTCGGCCAGGGAGGCCGGCTGTTTCTCCAAAGCCACCCCACAAGACCCTCCAAGGCACCAGGCCCCATGACGAAGGGAATCTCAGACCAATGGGGTGTCACCTGTGAACTACTGAGAGGGCCCCTTGGCAGGCACTTCCTGTCCCTGGGGAGCTAAATGTCTGGGGCTAGGTAGCCCCCACCCTTCCTGCACAGAAAAGTATGCTCACAAGGCCTGGCACAGCCTGCTACTGAGAAGCCCCAGGCAGGTGCTGTGGCCAACGGGTGGCTAAAGGCCAGGGCCAGGGGAGCTGCAGGGAGCCAGGAGAACCCAGACCACCTTGAGAGGCAAGCAGCCTTTGCCGATGAAAATCAGCCTCACCTGGACCTGGACCTGGACCTGTCGTGGGTCCTATGCAACAAGTGGAGAGGACCATAAATGACCCCAGACAGCCTGGAAAAGCCCCAGACCCCTGTGGTGGGGGTCAGAGCTGCTGACCCTCCGAGAGGAGAAGCAGGATGTAGGCAGAAGGGGTAAAGGGCTGGGGGCTGCACACAAAGACCCTAGGAAAATCCTGTCCTGCAATTCAGGAAACATCTTCCAGATATGAGGGGCTGGGGTGGGAGGCAGCTCATCAGAAAAGCACTGGAAAATTTGGCAGGGCACAGGGGCTACTTTGAGGCCTGGGTGCAACCTTGTGAGACTGCAATGCAACTAGCTCCTCCTGGAGCAAAGTGGGATGGATGTACATTCCTCACAAGGACCTCAAGCGAATACAGTCAATAATTAACCTAAAGGAATCAGCTTCACAAAGAGCCGGGGTCTGACCATCTTCTCAGAAAAATCAGCCACTGCTGCACATGAAAACCCAGCCTGCTCTACCAGGTCCAGCAGAGTACAGGAGGTGAAGTGCTTCCTGCCAGGCGATGCTGACCTCGACCTCGCCACCTGACATGCCACCACCTGTCTGCTTTGGGCAGGGCAGGAAAGGCTTCCAGTCAAAGGACAAAACACTTTTCAACCAAGCTAGGCAATATCCTAAGCGATCCGCCTCAAGTGGAGAAATGCTACCTCCAACTAGGCCACCCAAGAAATAAGGGACTGGTCACTAGAAATTTCAGAAGAGCCTAAGGACGTGAGCTGGTGAGTCAGTCCAGGTAGGTGCTTGTTTACTTTGCTCTTCCAATACAAGAAAGTGGTGTTAAAATGTTCGCTGATGATTAAAGTCGCTGCAACTAGAAGACTGCATCAGACAAACGCCCCCGAGAGAGCAAACAAATGACCCCCTGGAGAGGGTTCCCTTTCAGGACCTAACCACTGGCTGGTATTCACAGTGGTTTGGATTTCCTCAAAATAACCACAGCGCCTCTCCTGGCCTGAGAGGCTCCCAGGATCTGGGACAGGGGAGAGAAAGTGCACAGCCTCAGCCAATGTCTCACCTTTGAACTAATGGTGATTTTATGACACTCCTCATGACTCTACTGATGTTTCCAAGAAACACTGGATTTGAGGTTATGGCAAAAGCCACCAGTAGCTCTGCTGTGTAGCCTGGTATCAAAGAGGAAAATGTAAAGGGCGTGGACTCCAGCCTCTTATCAGCAGAGGCCTCATAGTCACAGTGTGGGGCCACAGCAAGCACTGCCACCCCAGACGCCAGCAGCACAACCATTCTGCAGAAAAGCTGGGGCTTTTCGGCCCCATCACTCAATCAGCCAAGCATTGGAAACCAGATCTGCCAACAGCAAAGGCTAAATGGTATTTAAAAGGAGCCACTTCTGAGTGTGTCCAGGGAATCTCTAGGTAAAATACAAGCGTGACTTCAATGTAAAATGTAAGCTTCATTAAAGAATACGTAATTAAAATGTTCTACACTGAGCCTTACGTATAAACCATCAAAATCAACGGTAGACAGTGAAATCTACAACAAAGAGGCGTTGTTCAAGAATATTCTCCCTACCTCTCAAATTTTGCACAGATGACAACCGACTCACCGAATGTAACAAGGGCGGCTCTGCGTCCTTCCCAGGCGCCTTTGTTACCTTGAGCGCTCCTGCTAGGTAGGGACAGACAGGTTTCATTCTGGCTTTTGGACTAGGATACTGGGGTGCAGGAGGGCTCCATGGCACGGCCACAGAGCGCTAATTCAAGGCTCTTCCCCAGCGGTTCGAAATTAAGTCAGCTAAAACGAGAGTGTGGGGCGAGGAAGCGCTGGGCGGATCAAGACCCCGGACCCCCTGCCGGACCCCCCGAGGGACCCCACGGCCAGGCCAGAGCCCTGGAGATCCAACGCGCAAGCGCCATGCGCCCAGGAAGCCTCACCCGAGCCAAGCCGGAGCTTCCGACCGAAATAATTATTGTCTTACACCAATTTGTGTTCCAACGTAAATTACCAAGTAAGTCGAACCGAGCCTAACTCCACTCATAAATCCCAGATGCCCACACGGCAATTTTCCTAAGCCCTGCGAGGACCGCAGCGCCCGGGTGGGTCCCGGGCGGGCCGAACGCGCCTCCCAAGGGCGCGGGTCAGAGGCGCACGGCGAGCTGGGGACCCCGGAAAACCGGGGCCACTCGGGGAGTGTCAGGAAGGACGACTGGGCGCCTTACGACGTCCGGGCAGACGCGGCCCCCGAGGAGCCCCCGAGGAGCCTCGGAGGAGCCGCCTGACCCGACTCCGACGTGCGCGATTGCGCCGGGGTAGCCAAACCCCCGCGCCCCTCCGGCGGGGAAAGGCCGACTGGACGCTGCCGGGGCCCCGTGGACTCGCCGGCAACCGGTTTCCCCGCCGAAGCTGCCCCGGGGGAAAGTCCGGGGGAGCTAAGCGGGACCCCGGGACCCGGACACCCAGACCCCGGCGCCGCCCGTCCGCCCCAGCGCCCCGCCCGGGCCGCTCACCTGTTGTCGACGTGCAGGCTGGGCGAGCACTTGATGGCGAGCCAGGTCTTCCAGTGGACGTGGCGCACCTTGTACACCTGCCCGAAGCCGCCCGAGCCCACCTTCTCCCAGCCCGTGAACTCGCCCGCGTCGAAGGTGCGCAGCAGCCCCAGGGCCCACGGAGTCCCGCCTTCGCCCTCCATCGCGCGCTTCTAGCCGGAGCCGCCGCGGCAGCCCAGGTGCCCAGGTGCCCAGGTGCGCGCCCCGCCCCGTTACGTCACTTCCGTCCATCCCCGGCCCCGCCCCCCGGCTCCCTCCCGCTGGCGCCGGGTGACTGCGTTGTCCCCTGGGTGCTCAGGGCGTGCGAAGGGCCTGGACGTGCGCATCAGCTGGCCTGCTTTCCTTTGCTTTTTTTTTCTCTTCATTGCAGGATCACATGCCGTCGTAAGGAATCATTCACTTTGCCCAGTTTCCCCCAGTGCTATCACTTTGCAAAACTTTGCAAAGAAAAGTAAGTACGATCTCACAACCAGGATATCGACTTTGATGCAGTCACCGATCTTGTTCAGTTTGGCTCTGTTGTACTCGTTTTCCTTTGCGTGTGTTAGTTTTACACAATGTAATTACCTGTGTAGCTTCCTGTACCCCCCACCTGGCCCCTCCTGTGGCGATTTTACAGCCGCGCCCCGGAGCCCTGGCATCACTCATCTTTCCTCTATTTCTAAAATTGTTCTATTTCAGAAATGTTATGTTTAGATACAGGACCATACAGCGCCTAATTATTTGAAACTGTCTTTTTTCAGTCCTCAGCCTCATTCCCTGCAGGTTCGTGTCTTGCTTTTTCACACGAGTTTCCTCTTAGAAAGTAACTTTTTAAAAAATTGCCCCAACAGCAAATCTAAAGTCCATTTCAAATACAAGAGTTCCTTCATCCTTTCCTAAATAACAGCCTCTTTTCACAGGTAGAACTGACAGATGGTTTGAAAACGAAAGATGTTTTTTTACGTATGGAGAAAAAAAATTCCCAGCCTTGGCAGGATACTTGTTTAGAGGCTGAAGTGTATCAGAGATCACGCACACGTCCACGCCTCAGAAAACGCTCACTCATTCCTGAGACTGCACCATGAGCGAAGGCTGATTTTTGGCCACAGGAGATGAATAATGAAGACGGGAGGGCGGAGCTAAAGGAGAGGGCATTTTAACCACATTAACTGGTGTTTTCGTGTGAGTCACCTGGAAAGAGAGAGGCTGCCCCAAGTCAGCCCATTGGAAGCCTCAGACCTGGGGCGTCTTCCACACGGGCAGGGTCCTTCTTTCACAGCCTGCAGCGGGGTGCTACGTCTCCCCACTGCCTCCCCGCTCCCATCCGGCCCCTCTTCGAAGGGAACTCACACATCCCAACGGGGGGATGGGTGCGGGGGGGGGGGGGGGAGGCCTCCTGGGGGAACCCGGGAGCCACTTCCTTTCCCACATACTCTGGAAATTGAAATTGGTTTCCTTGGCAAATAGTTGTTTGAAGCTTTTTATCACAAATGTAACTTACATTTAAACTAATGTTTTAAAAAACAATTGGGGTTTTGAATCTATGAAGATAACTTCGAGTAAACATAGTCATTATTTTGGTGGGAAAAAAATGAATGGACTGGAAAGTGAGTCATGCGCCCTGTTTCCGGGCCCAGCGCTAGCAAGATGCCGTTCTCCCCACAGCACGCAGCTCCGCAGCTGGGGCTGACTAACAGCCCACACCACTCAAGTAATAAAACGCTCTAATTTCATTTATTTAATCATCTGTGTGTTTCATTCGACAAATATTTATGGAGCGTCTGCTGCTAGCTCAGTACTTGGTGCCTGGGAGCGGGCACCGGAGCCCAGGGAGACCGAATTGCAGCTCCCAGCTGCGAGGCAGATCGCGTACAAAGATCACGGGCTGGGCCGCAGCAACCTGGTTTGGCTCCTGCAAACTTTGAGGTGCTTTACCGATTCATATGATAACTGGGAAAGGAAAACAAACACTTTTGCGGGAGTTGTGGATTCCAGTTCCAGACCCTCTGCTATTTATGTTAATAGTCATTGATTCCAGGCTGGTAAGGTTAGCATTTCCAAGTACAAAATTAATTTAAAGTTTGGCTTTAAATATATTTTAGGTCTAAAGAAAAAGATAAAGTGAATAACAGGGCAAGATTTGCATCTCAGGCTTGGGAGGTGGCTGTCCTGAGGATGAATGGGACAACATTAATTAACCCCATGAAGTTCCTGCATGCCCAGAGTGGTTACAAAGAAATCAATCAGCACAGATCCTGGGCGGAAAGCTGGGCGCAGCCACGGATGCACAGTAGGGGTGCTGACCTGAAGGTTTTTAGGAGATGGGGCAGGAAGCTCCACAGAGCTGGCCCGCCTGGGAGTGCGGGTGAGGAGGGGAAGGATGACAAGTGGAGACAACAGGAACAATGGGAGGTGAGAGGTGGGAAGGGGAAGGAGGGGAAGGGGGCTGTCAGCCGACCTTTGCAAGGCCCCACTCCCCCACTCCTCCACCCTCCTCCTGGTCCCTTTCTCAGAAGAATTCCAAAGTCCTATACTGGATGTCCTGACAGTGAATCTAAACGGGTGACTCCTTGAGCTTCAGTTCCTCAGGCCGTGCCCTTCTTCACAGGGGGCCATTTGGCATTGACCCAGCAGGCGGCCAAAGTCCGTGGTCTGGGAAGCACTGGAGGAAGCCACCTTTAACTTCCTACTGTAGGGAACAGAGAAAGTTGCAGGCCAGGGAGAAGACAGGAGAGAGAGGTCTCTGGGCTTGCAGCCAGCCTGCCTCACAGGAGATCCCAGGACAGATGTGACCGTAGTGCATTTGCCTACCCCTGACCTGGGGGTCTATGGGGATCCAAGGAGATGATAATTATGCATGTGTGGCACCTGCCAGGCTGTGGATGAATAGTGAGATTCTAAACTGAGTCATGTTCATCTTTGTCCTTCTCAGGGTCTGGAGCAAGTCAGCCCTCAGAAGTGCGTGGCTCAGTGAGATGGTGGGGCTGACGTAGGGCTGACCTGGCTCTCAGACCCCAGAATAAAGCCGGAGTCACTGGGGTCCACTTGCAGGCATGACCTTGGGGCAGGGGAGTGGAGCTGAGCTGGGCAGTCTGCCTGGGAACACTGTCCCCTCCTGCCGGGCCTCTGTGCCCAGCCTCCTCCCTGCCTGACAGACGCCTCCCTCCCCTATAACGGCAGCTCCTGCCACGACTTGCAGGGTTGTTTTTGAGAATTCCCTGCGTGTTGTACTATTTTCTAAAAGAACATAACTTGTTCACTGCAGAGATGCTGCCTTCATTAATTCTGACAAAGCGATCTAGGCGAGACATTGAGGGCCTGACTCTCGAGGTCCTCAGACACCTCTGGGAGACCCATCTCCACCTGACACCCAACTCCAAGCTCTCACTCAAGCAAATACTTCTTATACACACAAACACTTCCTTATCAGAGACGGCTCCTCCTTTGACCCAGTGGTTCCTGAGTCTTCCCGCAGGATCGCTGATCCCCTTCCGGGAACACAGCGGGAAGAGTGCAGTTCACCCGCTAGGGGCTTGTGCCTGAGAGCTGAAGCCATCGGGCAGATGGGTGTGAATTCTCACTGTAACAATGCTACGTTCTCATCTCCTTCTACCCTCATCCTCCCCTCCATTGTCTTTACATTTGGGCTCCTTAAAGCCCCAATCTGGAGCTTCCCTGATCCCCCCCTCTTTCCCCGGGCGGCTCATCCAAGCCCACAGACTCAGCTTCCATGTATTCTACAAAGGTCCCCCAGCTTCTCTCTGCAGCCCAGACCTCTCCTCTGAGCCTCACACCCTCAAACTTAATGTGGTGCCCACACTAGGATGTCCCTAAGGCACCTGTACCATTTGAGATAAGCCGATGATTTTCACTCCCAAACTCCTTCCCAGCTCTCCTGACTCTGTGAAGAAGCCCTCCCCACCCTGAAGGCCGGGACAGAGTAGCTCATGGCCCCAACTGCACACTCGATGCAGGCCTATGTCCCAGGACCACCCTGAGCAGGAGGAGAGGCAAACCTGGCCTGGCCCCGAATGTTAAAAGGCTCCAGTCTGGAGCTCCTTGGCCCTTCCTGTCTACCCAGTGCCTGGAGTCAGTGGGGCCAGGAGACACTCACTGCCATAGATCAGGCAAGCTCTGGGGACCCTGAAATTCCCAGCCCAAATGTCCCTCAGTCACCTCCAGCACCCGCACATGTTCATTCTCCCGAGGGCAACTGCACAACCAGCGTGAGCACCCCAAGCCCCCAGGTGTAGCAGAGAGCACGCTGCATGCACGGGCCATGGGCGGAGCTCAGCATGAAGCCGGGTGTCCACACAGGGGCCAGTGAGGCCGCTTTCGGGTTAGGACGGAGCTGCAGGCAGAAAGAGACGGGGTCTGTTCGGGGGCAGGAGCTGAGACTCCTCACTGTGCTCTAGGTGTGACAGTGCATGTGTCAGACTCAGAGGACAGAACTCACTTCATTTAACACTTCGTTAGCTTGATGTAGAACTTCCAACAACTCAGACACGTGGTTCCTCGGCCGGGTTATTTCACCCTCCACTAGGGCCCAGAAGCATTGGCACAGGTCTGGTCACCAAGACTGGCAGCTTGTCCATCCTGAGTCCCTGTAGCTGTGACTCTGTCCCCTGTGCCAGTGCCTGCACCCCAGTCATGGTCACTCCCATCTGGTCATGAGGGCAGTCACCCTGTCCCCAGGGGGCTCAGGAGGGTCCAGACACCCATGAGACCCTAGCCCCAGCCACTGTGTCTTGACACAGCCTAGAGAAAGAATTCAGGAACAATTCACTGGTCCCCTCCCACAATAGTGAGACAGGCAAGAAGCTCTTCTAGAAAAGAGAAGGTGGGCACTTGAGAGCAGAGCTGACTTGTGAGGGAGAGCAAGTCACACACAGTGAAGTTTGGGTTCCTGATTTTGTGGGCTTTTCTTTAATTAAAGGGTAGAATAATCATTACGTATTTTAGAAAAAGAGGGGATTTCAGGGACCTCCCGATTACCCTCCTTTCGCTCTCTTATCTGGGTTTGCCTGGCAGCGTCCTGGACCTGTCACCCTGACAGGGGTTTCTGCCGTTTTCTCTCTGTTATTTCGGGTTTTCGATTATCCTGAGGTTTCTTTGCCTCGCACTTGTTTTAGCTATGGGCTGGGTTTTTCCAGCCTCCCACGACCACCACGGCTACTCCTCTCTCAACCCTGGCCCTCTTGGGCCCACTCTTCACTTGCAGCAGGGTGTCTGGAAAACTCAGCCCTGGCCCCGCTTTCAGGGGAGAACTGAGCCTGGCCCCTCCAGCTGTGGCCTGCAACCTCTGCAGCTCCCCGCCCTCCAGCGCCTCTCCCCTGACCAGGCCCCTCCGGGTTCCTCCAAGGAGGTGCTGCAGGGCCGTGGCCCCCGCTGTCCCGGGCCTGGAAATCTCTCTCCTTGCACCTCTCCCTGCTGCCTGCCTGGTCTGCCCCCCCACCCCAGCCGACACAGGTGTCTTCCCCCAGCCCCAGCCTTGCTCACCTTCTTCTGTTACAAGCTCACGAGCCTGTGCACTCGCTGCCTGTCTCCTCCACTTCATGGGGTGGAGCAGTCTCTGCCCCTTCCCCCACCATGCAGAGGCTCTCCACAACCCACCCCTGCCTACCTCTCTGGGTGGCCTCTGCTCCCCCGCTCTCTCTGCTGCAGTCACACGGACCCTCCTTGCTTTCTTCTCCAACCCAGTGTCCTCCTGCCCAGGCCCTCTTCATGGCTGTGGGCTCTTCCTGGGGTCTGTGTCGTCCTTCCGCCCTGCTGTTTCCAGTTTCACATCGCGTCTCACAGCTGCACTCCTGGGGGATCCATCTAAGATAGCGCTGGGCCCCTCCCACTGGCCCTCACTCTCCTGGCAGCCACGCAAGAGTTTAGGGGTTGCCTCTCTGCTGATGCACACCCGAAAATACATGGTACTATCAACTTGAGTACATATTTTGGTTACTCAAGGGTGAGCCCCACTTAGAGTCCCTCCAGAGTGCGCCCCCCCACAGTGCCTCCTGAGAAGTGCAGCAAATGAGAAGCCGCCAAATGAGACGCTCCCAGACTTCCTTTGCACACAGCATCCTTAGTACATCAGCAATCTTTTTATGGCATCTCTGGGCCAAGGAAATGTCCAACAGTTTCATTTAATCAGCAGTTAGGATCCAGCCATTTATTCAGTAGTTAGGATCCAGCCATTTAAAAAATATTGATGGAAAAATGGTCTAGCAGTTTCTCAAAAATTTAAATGTAGAATTACCCTACGGAACTGAAAACAGGTATTCACACATAAACTTGTGCGTTCACAGAGGCAGTATTCATAATAGCAAAAGGTGGAAACCACCCAAATGTCCATCCGTGAATGAATGGATAAACAAAATGTAGTCTGCTCATGCAGGGAAAATTCACTAGATCCCCAAAGGAAGTTCTGATACATGCTGTAGCATGGACGAAGCTTAAATAGCTTCACATGTATGATACATTGTATGATACATTCAATATCAAATATTCTATTGTATGATATGTATGTATGCATTCATAGGGTCCATTTAGATCATATTCTATTGTATGATATGTATGTATGCATTCATAGGGTCCATTTAGATCATATTCTATTGTATGATAGGTATGCATACATTCGTATGGTCCATTTAGATCAAATATTCTATTGTATGATAGGTATGTATACATTCATATGGGACATTTAGATCAAATATTCAGAACAGGGAAATCCACAGGGACAGAAAATAGATGGGTTGTTCTGGGAGCTGAGGGACAGAGGGAAGGGGAGTTAACAGACTGGGTTTCCATTCTGGTAATGACAGCGTTTTAGAATTGGACGGTGGTGATGATGGTCGCACATCACTGTGAATGTGCTGCACTAAACAAATTGTACATGTCTATTTTACATTTCTTTAGAGATGGGGAAGTTGTTATGTTGCCTAGGCTGGCCTTGAACTCCCGGGCTCCAGCAACCCTCCTTGCCTCAGCTTCCCAGGTAGCTACAGGTGCACACCGCCCTGCCCAGTTGAATTGTACATTTTTAGATGGTTAGTTTTAGGTGATGTGAATTTCATCTCAACTTTTTTTAAAAAAAGTTACATCCTAACAACTTAGTCGCTTTGTAAAAAATGATATGCACAAATTAAAAGAAAAAATATTTTTATCTCATTTTTAGTAACAGTTACACACTTATGGGATGCCTACCCCCGTTCGGCACTATACAACTTCACAAACCTAGAAGTTTCCCATTCTACACTGATTTTCACTTACTGCTTTTTGTCACAGCAACTTCCAAAAGCCCAACTTTGCAAAGATAGGGCATCATCAGAAGATACGCAATCTAATATTGAAAGCGTAAGTTGCCTGGAGCTAGCGGTTCCTCTGGTTTCTCAGAGACTGCAGGTTCCCTCCAAACTTGCAATCTCCTGCTGCACCTGCAGGAGTTGCCCGTGCTGCCCCCCAGTGCCACAGCACCCAGCCTGAGAACTGTAATCATAGGGATATGCTGGATTCAATTAACTATAAAGTTAATTCGTAAATATGTCCTTAAGATGTCTGTCCATTGCTTCTTCTCCCTCTCTTTTTGTTTTGTAATCAGCCTTACCTTTCAAATAATCTTGCAGATATGGGCCATTTCTTCCCTAAAACACCCACTTCTGGAAGACCCATTACACAACCTGGAAAACTTCTTTGCACTTGCTGACAGCCTCTCTCAACAGAGGTGGATGGGAGTGTGCCACAGGCCAGCTGTTTGCATCAGCAGACACCCAGAGCCCGTGGAATCAAATGAGCCCGGAGGTTTTTAAACCACAACATAAGCAAAAGGCACCTGGTACCGTGGTGCTGAAGACAGAAGAAAGAGGCATAAGACCAGCTCCAGGTGCCACCTTGAAGAATGTTACAGGGCTGCGTGGGAGGAGTGAACCCTGAACATCTCTTCTTAATACTTAACAGACTTCAAGTGTATTTTATGGTGACAAAGCGTATTGAGGAAAAGTGAAACTCTACAACCCTGAAAACCAGCCTGAATTATTTTGAGAGACAGTGGCTGCGAGAAACGTTGGCATTTTCTGGGCCGAGGATCCCCAGTGTCCCTGCCCCGGGTCCAGCCCTGCATGTTTCTTCATGGGAAAGGAGTGGAGGAGCAGGATGTACGCCTGCGAGCCTGAAAATAATCCAGAGCAGGTGGAGCGAGGAGAGCCCTTCCCTCCTCACACTCACACGGGCATCCTGAAAAGCCAATTTTCTTTCCAAGGTTGGCATGGGCCTTGAGCTCGTGGTGAAGCCACATAAATTTGCCTGCTCTGGGTAATCAGATGCGGATCTAGTCTTGGGCCATGAACGGTGGTCTTAGGAGGAAGGCAGAGGCTGGACCCATCTTATATCTGATGGAGAGGCCCAGCAAAGGGTTCAGAAACAGGGCCACGGGGCTCTTGCAGCAGCTGGATGCAAACTCCAGGAGGGCACCTGAAAGCAGAATTGACTTCAAAGAGCAGGGCGGCAGAGCCCAGCCACAGCGTGGTCCTGGGGACCAGCAAGTGCCCCGCAGCCCCTGGCTTATTTTTACTTAGTATGCCAGAGAAGGCCTGAGCTATTAAAGTGCCCTCTAAGAATGGCTGGCCCGCCCTCTCTCAGAGGGTTCATGCTTGGGAGAAGGTTCCTGCATGACCCCTAAGCTCCAAATGACACCCAGACGTAGGAAGGGGCTACGCTTTGGGATTCAAACCTATTCTAGAGTCCAGTCCAAGGCCAGTTACAGCCAATGGGCAGCACTGGGTGCGGCTCGGCCGATGAGCTCCCCAGAGGGAGACAGCAGCTCTAATGGGTGCACAAATGGCTAGAAGCTTTCACCAACTCCTCAAGGGGGGACTGGACATTTGGGCAAGGTTTTCTTGAGGCTGAGAGAGGCCAGGAAGGACCCTCCCCTGGAGCTGTCCGGGAGCAGTGCCCTGCTGACACCAACCACTTTTGGACTTCTGGCCTCTAGGGCTGAGAGAGACTAAGCGTCTGTGGTTCTAAGCCACCTGCTTTGTGCCGCTTTGCTGCGGCAGCCACAAGAAACTAATATACACACCTAGATCAGTATCTTTGTCACAGTTACAGGAATCTTTATTTTATCCAAAAACAAGAGACACTGGTTTTCTGCGTTAATTCCGGGCTTGCTGATTGTAGCTGGTCTATAAGCTCGTGTCGGGGTCTGTGCTGGTGAATTTGTGTGTCCCTTTGACTGAGCCGTGGGGTATTTGATGAGACATTATTCCAGGTGTTTCTGTGAGGCTGCTTTTGGATGAGTTTAACATGTAAATCAATAGACGAGTCAAGCAAATCATCCTCCCCAGTGTGGGTGGGTCTTGTCCAGGCAGCTGAAGGCCTAAAAAGAAAGAAAAGCTGATCATCCCCGTGTAGGAGAGAATCCCTCCTACCTGACATCCTTTGAACTGAGACATTGACTTTTTCTTGCCTTTAGACCTAAACTGAACAATCAACCTGGGGCCCCAGCTTGTGAACTACCCTGAAGATAGACTGTGGGACTCAGCCACCATCATCCCGTGAGCAAGTTTGGCACAGATACACACACTGATGCTCACACTCACACACTCATGCTCACACTCACACACTCACACAGTCACATACAAAGTCATACATGCACACAATCACACACTTGCACACACAGACACACTCGTATATTCACATTCTTACACACTCATACACACTCGTGCTCACACACACACAATCACATAGTCACACACACTCACGTCACATAAACAGTCACACATGCACACAATCACACTTGCACACACACATATACACACATTCTTACACTCATACACACTCATGCTCACACACAGTCACATAGTCACGCTTACACTCACGTCACATAAACAGTCACACATGCACAATCACTTGCACACACAGACACATTTACACACTCACATTCTTACACACACTCATGCTCTCACAGTCACATACACAGTCACACACATGCAATCACACACTTGTGCACACACTCATATTCTTTCATTCATACACACTGTCACACACTGTCCTCACACACACAATCGCATACACACACACACACACACACACACCATTGGTTCTGTTTCTCTGGAGAACCCTGACGAATTCAGGGTCTTAAATGTTTCCTATTTCATTGTAATCCTGTTTTTTAGCACCAGGCTAGTCTTTTTATTGCAAAACTGGTAGGCTCACTTTTTTTTTTTTTTTGCAGACTGTTTTGTGTTTTATTTTCTTTCATTTTTAAAAAGCATTTCTAAGCCAGGGCAGTGAAGCCTGACGCTGCTGTTCACGGTCAGTGACATGAACATTCAAGGATGGGACTCAGCCTGTCTGGACAGGTCCCCAGACAAAAACGCAGAGGATCAAGGACCCAGGCGCTCCCTGTTGGACGCTAGGCCAGGCTGTGGGACAAGGATCTCAGGAGGAAGCACTGGCAGAGGGACTGCCCTGCGAGTTCAAGGCCTGGCTCTTCCCGATTCACTGCCCGGTGTGCAGCTCAGGGGGCCCGGCTGCCTGGGCCCACCCCGGGGAGGCACACCTGGCCCAGGGTGGGGGTCCGGCCTGCCCCCAGCGGGTCAACGGGGCTTCTGCTGTCTCGCTTCAGATCCGACATCGCCAGCCAAGACCTTTCTCTTGGGGCTGTCAGTCTGGACAAGAACACTCCTTGAATTCTGCTTAGAAACACTTCAGGCTCAGCTTTGCCAAATTCTCCAGGGAGCCTTTCCGTGAGGCGCCTCCTGCCATCTGTGGGCGGCATTGGGAACTGCGGCCACCACTGTTTCGGAATCAGGATGTCCCAGCTCCCAACCGGCCGTGGTTCAGTCCCTCAACACACACTCAGGGCCGCCCTCCTGGCTCCGGGCACTGCTGTAGGCACACTGCCTGGCCTGGCGTCTGCCCTCCCCGCCTCTCAGCCCAAGCTCAGCAGAAACCCAGGGACCCAGCCTTAGGGAAACAGAGGCAGCATGGCCCAGGGACAGGGCCTGCCCTCCAGGGACCCGGGAAATAGGACTTGTTACATTTCTGTTCCATGTATTCTGTGATTTTCTTCAGAAACACATTGCCTGCACGGGTCAGCTCATCCTCCACCCACACATAGCCTCTTCTTTCTAATCCATTATTGATTTTATCTTTGTTTTTGCAAAGAACATTTTAGGGATTTTCCTTGTTTTTGTTTTGTTTTTTGTGTTTTTTTCCTGGGTGTTTTTTTTTTTTTGGGGGCGGCAACCTCCGCCTCCTGGGTTCAGGCAATTCTCCTGCCTCAGCCTCCTGAGTAGCTGGGATTACAGGCACGCACCACCATGCCCAGCTAATGTTTTGTATTTTTAGTAGAGACGGGGTTTCACCATGTTGACCAGCATGGTCTCAATCTCTTGACCTCGTGATCCACTCGCCTCGGCCTCCCAAAGTGCTGGGATTACAGGCTTGAGCCACTGCACCCGGCCACCGATTTTTTTAAATTTTAGAGATTTTTTTTTTTTAAAGCCAGCAGTCCTTAATCTTCTAATTGCTGTGTGGCTATTTTATAATATTAAGAAACACATTCCTGTCATCCACAACTAATAACCATTAATACTGTGTCATATTGTTTACTTTTTCTTTTTAACTAAATTTTGCTTTGGGGAAGTATCCATGAAGATACACTATAGCTCTGAGATATTTCCCGTAACTGCTGTGTAACACCCCTTCGTGTAAAACACGCAGCACTTGGTTTATCCCCATCCCCCATGCACATTAGTGGTTTCCAGTGCTAAAGGGACGGTCCCCTACACATGCATTTCTCCAGGTACGGAGGCAGGAGAATAGGGTCTGGAGGCAGGAAACCTAAGGCTGTTTCACGCTGACTTCCTAGGACTAAATTGAAAGGAACACCCTAACTTTCCACCCCTAAGCAACAGAAGAACCAGAGGCTACTCCCTTTGCAAACCCCCCACCTTTTCTGTGAGGCTCATGGGAAATTGGCTGTCCCTAAAAATCAGACTGATTGTGAGTGGAGTCTTGTCTGCAGCTCCTAACTTCACTCCAGCCTCTGAATGGTTGCTGTCCACAACGAAGAAACCGATTGGGGGCTGAGTCTTGGTTTGCATAGAAGTTACTGTGTAACTTCACCCTGGCCTCTGATTGGTTGCTTTTTGTACCTTCATTTACAGGAGGTGAGCATGAAGTGGTCAATGGAAACTTCTAGGGGGTACTAGACGCAAGAAGATTCTGAATCCAGGCCCTAGAGACACTGCTCGGGTCTGCTCCCATACTGTGGGGGGGGAATTTGGGTTTCTATAAATATCTACTTTCATTCTTTCGTTGCTTCATTCTTTCTTTGCTTTGCTGGGCGTTTTGTCCAATTCTTTGTTCAAAATGCCAAGAACCTGGACAACTTGCAGTTATGACCCGACCAGTCACCCGACCGGTGACAGAACACGCTAGCTCCTAATGGCTTGGCTGCAGTAAGCCCAGGCTTCGAGGGAGGACCTTTGCACCTGCAGCTGTGGTCTCTGAGGCAAAAGAGCATACAAAGGGCTGCCTTTTCAAAACAGCAGGGGAAGGAAAACGCAGGGATAACAAATCCAAATGTTATTTCCATTGAGATCGTATCATATACATCATACACACAGCCATTTAAAAACTGAAAACAATTATAATAAAATCCAATTATATTCAATAAAAAGAGCAAGGTGCAGGCATTTACATAATGAGACCCACTTCTGTGAACATATTATATAGCCTGTAAAAGCAAAAGATGGGAAGCTCCCCAAATCCCCATGAACAGGCGATGGTTGAATTATTATCACTCATCCACAGGACAGATAACCATGGAATTGTGCAAATGGGAGGAGGACTGTGTCTACACGTGGCTCTGTGTAGACACATGTCTACACTGCACAGACCACTGAATAGAGTAAGGTGGAGGAAATCTTCCATTTTTCCAGGACGGGCAGGTAATAGGGACCCATTCGTCTGTCTACCTATTTATTACCTTTCTTCCCAGCCATCTATCCTCTGTCTATGTTCCTACCATCTATCATCTATGTACTACCTATCGATCCACCCACCTGTTATCTATCACTATGTACCATCAGTCAATCTAGCTCTCCCTATCCGCTTACATTTTAAAAAGAAATAGTGTGAGCACGGTCCACAGTGTGTGTCCAAGAATGCCTGCAGGGAGGGGCTGGAAGGCTCTGGGGGAAGTCACGACTCCTTGCTGCACATGCCCTGTTTTCTGGATTTGACTTAGGAACCATGCAAATATTTCACACACTTATAAATCACAATTAACTTTAAAAAGCAATTTCTAAATACCAAAAAAAAATAAGACAAATGAACCAAATGTGTATCCATTTGGTGGCCTGACCAACCAGGGGGCAGCTATTCCAATCGACTTTAAAACGTAGGAATTTAAAAGTGATTCCCAGTGGAAAATACACTAAGGGCAAAAAGAACAAGGAAAGAAGAAAGAAGAGAAAGAAAGAGAAAGGAGAGGAGGGTAGGGGAAGAGAGCGGACAGGAGGGGAGGGGAGGGGAGGAAAGGAGAGGGAAGGAGGGAAGAAAGAAAAGGAAGGAAGGAGGGAAGGAGTGAGGGAGGGAGAGGAGGGAAGGAGGGAGGGAAGTAGGCAGGCAGGCGGGCGTCTTAACCCCTTTCCTACAATCATGCTATTGGCTGAGTGCTGGTGTTGTTATCCTGAGACCGCCCTGTGTATGTTGAAGGATAAAGTAAATGTGGTATTGAAACTCTATCATTAGCTGCGTGGTAAAGAATGGAGATTTTTGGCATGAGAAAATAAAAGTGAAGGAGCTGCAATTGAAAAAAAAAATAAGCCAGGCATGGTGGCTCACACCTGTAATCCCAACACTTCGGGAGGCTGAGGGGGGTGGATCACCTGAGGTCAGGAGTTCAAGACTGGCTGACCAACATGGTGAAACCCTGTCTCAACTAAAATACAAAAAAAAAAAAAAAAAAATTAGCCAGGTGTAGTGGCGGGCACCTGTAATCCCAGCTACTTGGAAGACTGAGGCAGGAGACTCTCTCGAACCCAGGAGGCAGAGGTTGCAGTGAGCTGACATCAAGCCATTGCACTCCTGCCTGGGCTACAGAGTGAGACTCCATCTCAAAAAAAAAAAAAAACCATATATATTGGCCAAGCACAGTGGCTCACACCTGTAATCCCAGCATTTTGAGAAGTGGGAGGATCACTCAAGACCAGGAATTCAAGACTAGGCTGGGCAACACAGTGAGACCCCATCTCGCCCCAAAATAAACAAAATTAGCAAACATGGTGACATGCACCTGTAATCCCAGCTATTTTAGAGGCCAAGGCAGGAGGATTGCTTGAGCCCAGGAGTTGGAGTCTGCAGTCAGCTATGATCATACCACTGCATACCAGCCTGGTTGACAAAGTGAGACCCTGTCTCAAAAAAATAAAAACTCATAAAAGACAAGGAAAATATCAGTGCAAAATAATAATTAAAATCAACAAAAATTGATAATGTAAGCATTCTATTAATTAGGCTTTTTATCATAATGTAAATACATATTTGAAGGGCTTGTTCCTGCAAACAGCAATGTTCTCAAGATCTTCCTCCTCTACAATCTATGCCAACTAATTTTACATAAATGGGAAACTCTCATGTCTCCCAAAGAGAGCTGCACTGTGTTTACTGGGATGAGCCCTTAGGGAGACAGCTAGTCTGAGAATGAAAGGGGAAATGTATTATTCAAAGTTTACCTACAGTTTTAAAAAATGCCGATTTTCTCCCTGTTTTCTCCCACACCCCAAGCCTATTAGTTACCTCTACCCATTAGCAATGGACAGATTTCCGTGATTTAATTATTTCTACTGTCAATTTTAAAGGTCAGCAAAACATATTTCCTATCCTATAACAATATATCATTTTAAAAGGGAACAGAGCTGCAGTTACATGGGACAACTGAGGGCTGTAGTTAAGAACTAGCTGGGCATGGTGCCTCACGCCTGTAATCCCAGCACTTGGGGAGGCCGAGGCAGGTGGATCACCTGAGGTCAGGAGTTAGAGACCAGCCTGACAGACATGGCGAAACCCCATCTCTACTGAAAAAAAAAATACAAAAATTAGCCAGGTATGGTGGCTCGCATGCGTAATTCTAGCTACTGAGGCAGGAGAATCACCTGAACCTAGGAAGGAGAGGTTGCGGTGAGCTGAGGTCACACCTAGCCTGGGTGACAGAGCGAGACTCCCTCTAAAAAAAAAAAAAAAAAAAAAAAAAAAAATTCTGTGCTGTACCCTGGAAATTTACCAAAAGAGGTTTCAGGTGCCGTCACCAGACAAACACACAAAAGGCCACCGTGGGACAGGTTCATTTGCTTGACTGCAGTAACTTCGCTATGTCTCTATCAACGCATCATCGTATGCAATATAAACATATGCCATTTTTATTTTTAGAACAATAAAACACATTGCTGACCCAAGAAAAGAACTGAGATGATGCACACAGCGATGCGTACTACATTTGGGAAAAGTAACTAAATATTATGAAACAATAGCAGGGCCAAGTGACGCATACAACTATGTAAAACACGTTCTTTAAAAATCAGGGTTTCTGTGCTTTCGGCAAACTGCATGTGTTCCGGCTTGTGATCTCAAGGTCTGGGAGACATGTGTGGTGACATCACAGCCACCTGCCCCAGCAGAGGGGTCACTGGACGTCGCTGTGTGCTGCTGGGAACTCAGATAAAAGGGACCTTAATTAATGTAACCTTTACATTAGGTTCAAACACACCTTTATGACGACTCCTCTGGTTTGTAATTTAAAGCTTAAGCAAAGTATGGCATTATTTAAATGCTCATTTTTAATTCGTTGAAAGAAAAGTCAATATTTATTATTAAGACTGTGGCTCTAGTCTAAGATCTATCTATGGGAAGCAGGACTAGATCAAAGGTCTGACTGTGACGTACATGAACAATTTTATCCTTAGACTGTCTTTCCTCCTCTCTTTACTTTTCACTGTGTGTGCACATGCGCTGGTTCATATGCGTGCATGGGTGAGCGTGCTCTGTGCTCATGGGTGTACATGCAGGTGTGTGTGTGTGTATGCACATGAGTGTGAACTTGAGAAGCTCCACACTCAGCTGCATCAGGGGCAGCCCAAGACCTGCAGAACGTCCCAGCATGATGCACGTCTCCCCGTCCTGCCCCTGTGTTCCAGAACACTATCAGCCAGCTGTATCTTATATAGCACCCCCCCCCACGCAGAGGACCTGCAGGTTCTTCTACCCACTGGCATTTGGGGCCCCTTGGGAAAGTGACCAGCGAGGCTGAGAGGTCCACAGCTCTAGAACCCCAAGAACCTTCAGGCTTGCAGAGATTTGAGGAAACCTCCAAGACAAGAGGTGGGAAACGAACAGAAAAGAAACAGACAGTTCAGAGATCAGTGGCAGAGGAAGACCTTCAAACAAGACCTTTATGTCATCCTCAGAGGAATAAGATGTGTCACCCCCGAAACTAGAACAGAGTGAGTAGGGGAAAAGGAGGGCCAGAGGACCCGAAAGAATGCTTAGAAATTAAAACATGAAGGTCAACACTAAACATTAAAGACTCAAGGAGATCGTCCAGAAATTGCCACAGAAGGGGCCACGTGTGGTGGCTCAGGCCTATAATCCCAGCACTTTGGGAGGCCGAGGAAGGTGGATCACCTGAAGTCAGGAGTTCAAGACCAGCCTGGCTAACGTGGTGAAACCCTGCCTCAACTTAAAAAAATATATACAAATAAATTAGCCAGGCCTGGTGGCAGGTGCCTGTAATCCCAGATACTCAGGAGGGTGAGGCAGAAGAATCGCTTAAACTCGGGAGTCAGCTGAGATAGCGCCACTGCACTCCAGTCTGGGCAACAAAAGTGACAAAACTCCGTCTCAGAAAGAAAGAGAGAGAGAGAGAGGAAGGAAGGAAATAAATTACCACAGAAAGAAAAGAGATAGAAGTAAGAGACAGGAAAAAAGGGAAGTGGACCGGCAGAAGTGTCGGGCGGCAGGAATTCTAAGAGGGGAGAAGGGAGACAAAGGCAGACTGGGTCCAGGAGGGGGGAGGGGGGTCTCCCAGGACAGGCAGTTTTTAGTGCCTACTGCCCATGTAGCACTTGGATGAAAATGAAAATTAACAAGAGACAGCAGAGGAAAGGGGAGGCAGGGGGCCCTCACGGTCTCAGGCCCGCCTCTCCCACCCTCATGGGTGCACCCACCCTGAGGCATCCTGTGGCTGCAGAGAAGGAACCCAGCCCATGCCCACTGTGCTCCCAATCCCACCCTCTCAAGAACAAAGCCTTGTCCGGCACTCCCTCCCCGTTCCACACCCCGGCCTGGCCGGCCCCACACCCCGCTCAGTGTCATCTCAGGGAAACCTCCCAGGTCCCCCAGCTGCCCATCCTCAGCCACCATCCATGCCGGGCTCTCCAGGAAATGGTTACCTGCGCTGGCTCACTTTCCAGTAACTCTTAGAGTGCGTTCTCCATGAAGGGGAAGGCAAATCCTCCCCCTCTCAGGAATCCACCCACAGGTAAAACCACAGCAGCTGACAAGTGAGTGGGAGAACGAAGAGATGAGTGAGCTGCAGAGTCACCAGCAGGAAGGAAAAGCAGAGAGCAACGCACTTTGGTCGGCAGCGGACGCTGGAGCCCGCGGGGCTTCCTGTCTCACCCGTCCCTCTGGACACAGGGCTCGTTTCCCTACATGCATGCCACGGCTCTTAGCAGTGCATGAGGGCGACTGCGTGGTGGACATAGAGTTTACTTTTGAATTTACCTTTTAAAAGTTACTTTATTTTATTTTATTTTATTGAGATAGAGTGTAGCTCTGTCGCCCAGGATGGAGTGTAGTGTCGCCATCTCGGCTCACAGCAACCTCCGCTTCCCAGGTTCAAGAAATTCTTCTGCCTCAGCCTCCCAAGTAGCTGGGACTACAGGTGCGTGCCACCATGCCCAGCTAATTTTTGTATTTCTAGTAGATACAGGGTTTTGCCATGTTGGCCAGGCTGGTCTCAAACTCCTGACCTCAGGTGATCAGCCTGCTGCGGCCTCCCAAAGTGCTGTGATTACAAGCGTGAGCCACCACACCCCACCTTAAATTTATGTTTAAATTGGAATATAATTTACATAAAGATGCACAGCTCTTATGTGCTTGCTGTGATTCATTTTGACAATTACATACACTAGCCCAAATGAGCCATGGAACATTTCTATCACTCCAGAAGCTTCCCAGTACCCGAAAATCAAGCTCTTCTCGCCCAGAGATAGCCACTTCCTGCTCCCGGGACCTCAGTCCTTCTGCTCCCATGAAGGCAGTCCTCCTGCTGGCATGACCTCGGTCCTCCTGCTGGCATGACCTGTCCCCTCCTGCTCCCATGACCTCAGTCCTCCTGCTCCTGTGAAGGTAGTCCTCCTGCTCCCAAGACCTCAGCCCTCCTGCTCCCATGAAGGCAATCCTCCTGCTGACATGACCTCAGTCCTCCTGCTGACATGACCTCAGTCCTCCTGCTCCCATGACCTCAGTCCTCCTGCTCCTGAGACCTCAGTCCTCCTGCTCCTGTGACCTCAGTCCTCCTGCTCCTGTGACCTCAGTCCTCCTGCTGGCATGACCTCAGTCCTCCTGCTCCTGTGACCTCAGTCCTCCTGCTCCTGTGACCTCAGTCCTCCCGCTCCCGAGACCTCAGTCCTCCTGCTCCTGTGACCGCAGCCCTCCTGCCGATTCTAACGCATCATGTGAAGCGTCCCATACTGTGTGCTCCCTCGCATGTGGCTTTTTCTCCAGGTGGATTTTGGAGGCAGCTGTTTTGTTGTATGTTTCAGTGACACTCCATTACTTTGCATGCCCTCTTTATTTTAGCCATTCTCCTGTTGGGGGCAATTTGAGTTGTTTCCAGTTTTTTACTGTTACAAATGAAGCTGCTATGAACATTTTGTATCTTTTGTGGATATACATTTTTATTTATCTTAGGTATCGGGTTGGTGCAAAAGTAGTTGCGTTTTTTGCTGCAAATTTCTAAGCGAAGCCTACATCTCCCGCACGATTCAGCAGTTGAGCTCCTGGGTATATATTGGTGCCAACGTAACTGTAGGAGAGATGCAGGCTTCACTTAGAAAGATGCTGCACAGGCCGGGCGCGGTGGCTCACGCCTGTAATCCCAGCACTTTGGGAGGCCGAGGCGGGTGGATCATGAGGTCAAGAGATCGAGACCATCCTGGTCAACACGGTGAAACCCCGTCTCTACTAAAAATACAAAAAATTAGCTGGGCATGGTGGCGCGTGCCTGTAATCCCAGCTACCCAGGAGGCTGAGGCAGGAGAATTGCCTGAACCCAGGAGGCGGAGGTTGCGGTGAGCCGAGATCGCGCCATTGCACTCCAGCCTGGGTAACAACAGCGAAACTCCGTCCCAAAAAAAAAAAAAAAAAAAGAAAGATGCTGCACAAGTCTTGGAGGGCCTGGAGCCATTCTGATCTCCCATTAATACATGATTAAATTAATAAACTGAATTATTCTTAGAGCAGCTTTAGATTCACAGAAACACTTGGCAGAAAGCACAGCGTTCTCACAGACCCTCTCTCCTCCCACATCCCCACCGGATCTCTGATTATCTTCTGTTTAGTGTGGAACATTCACTACAACTGATGAACCAAAATGAGTATATTATTATTAACTAATTATTTTAAATTAACATTTAGGGCCGGGCAAAGTGGCTCATACCTGTAATCCCAGGACTTTGGGAGGCCGAGGCAGGCAGATCATAAGGTCAGGAGTTCAAGACCAGCCTGGCCAACATGGTGAAAACCCATCTCTACTAAAAATACAAACATTAGCTGGGTGTGGTGGCACGTGCCTGTAATCCCAGCTACTCAGGAGGCTGAGGCAGGAGAATCGCTGGAACCCGGGAGGTGGACGTTGCAGTGAGCCGAGATCACACCATTGCACTCCAGCTTGGGCAACACGACGAGACGCCATCTCAAAAAATAATAATAAAATAACATTTAAATCAACATGAGCATTCAACTAAACATAAATAAACATCTTATTTTTACTTTTATTTATTTATTTTTACTTATTTTTGCTGTGGCCCAGGCTGGAGTGCAGTGGCGTGATCTCAGCTGACTGCAACTTTCGCCCCCGGGTTCAAGCTTCTCCTGCCTCAGCCTCCTGAGTAGCTGGGATTACAGGCCTGCGCCATCACACCCGCCTGATTTTTGTATTTTTAGTAGAGATGGGGTTTTGCCATTTTGGCCAGGCTGGTCTCGAACTCCTGGCCTTAGAATATCTACCTGCCTTGGCCTCCTGAAGTACTGAGATTACAGGTGTGAGCCACCGCACCCGGCCTAATTAACATTTTAAATATGTGAATGCTTAAAACCAAAAAACCTCCCATTTGCCCACATTTTCAGATAAATTTTTAAAATACATTTTCTGTGGAAATAAATTTATCTGTGACTGGCTAATATTCGCGTCCAGCTCCCCAGCATACAGAGCAGGGCAGAGGTACCCGAGTGAGAAGGAAGGAGCGCACGCTCACCTGGACTGCGTAGATATTGACGGGGCTGGCTCCTGGCGAGGGCAGTGGTGGCATGGATGTCATTCCCTGAGGGACGTGATACAGCCTGGGTTTCCAGTTCAGGAAGAGATGTCCTGCCTTTTATGCCAAAAGATTCTGTAAGAGCTGGGCGCGGTGGCTCAAGCCTGTAATCCCAGCACTTTGGGAGGCCGAGGCAGGTGGATCACGAGGTCAAGAGATCGAGACCATCCTGGTCAACATGGTGAAACCCCGTCTCTACTAAAACTACAAAAAATTAGCTGGGTATGGTGGCACGTGCCTGTAATCCCAGCTACCCAGGAGGCTGAGGCAGGAGAATTGCCTGAACCCAGGAGGCGGAGGTTGCGGTGAGCCGAGATCGCGCCATTGCACTCCAGCCTGGGTAACAAGAGCGAAACTCCGTCTCAAAAAAAAAAAAAAAAAAAAAAAAAAAATTCTGTAAGCTCTCCTCGGAGGTTTATTTGAATCTCTTACATTAAAAACTACCCACCTATTTTTCTTCAAGACAGTAAGAAGACCCATATTATAGTTCAGTAGGCAACACTGACCACTTACATACTTTGAGGCTTACTACCCCTCTTTAAGGACAAATGTTTCCTGATTTGCAACCAGTCTCAGTTACTTTTGTCTACCTATTTTCTGATCTGTCCTTGACTCTTACCTGTTATCACAGAAATCCCAATTGAAGGCCACTCACCTTAGAGATGAGATGTTTACACAAACCTTGCTGCACAGTGGACAGCCGGAATGGCTAACTAAAAAGAAATCAGTCAGAACCAGGCGAGGCAGCTCACACCTGTAATCCCAGCACTTTGGGAGGCCAAGGTGGGCGGATTATCTGAGGTCAGGAGTTCGAGACCAGCCTGATCAACATAGTGAAGCCCCGTCTTTACTAAAAATACAAAAATCAGCCAGGCGTGCTGGCGTGCGCCTGTAATACCAGCTACTCAGGAGGCTGAGGCAGGAATATTACTTGAACCCGGGAGGCAGAGGTTGCAATGAGCCAAGATCACTCCACTGCACTCCAGCCTGGGCAACAGAGCAAGACTGTCTCAAAAAAAAAGAAAAAAAGAAAGAAAGAAAGAAATCAGAAGTTTAAAACAATATAATTTTCACCCCAATATTTTAACTCTAATTTCCAAAATACAGTGAAACAAAAACCTCTGTGAGCAGCTGTCATGACATTTTTCCTCTCATTGTGACTTTTTCAGGTGCAGGGCGGAGGAGGTCTCACAGCACTGACCACACTGGACTCAATCTCCCCGCCTCAGGCTTCCTTTCTCCTTGGCCACCCCAAATGCTGGGATTGCAGGTGTGGGCCATCACGCGTGGCCAGGATGGGATTTTAATGAACCAAACATAATTTTATAAAGAATAAAAAAAGAATAAGAACGATGTCAGCATGGAAGTCTCCAGGCTTTCCATATAGTTGAGTTCGTACTTACAGTTTGTGAAATACATTCAGGTTTCATGTAACCACAATGATGTAGAGATTAAAATTATAAACTCCCCTCAGAAACGGAAAAGCTGATCATCAAAGAAATTAAATTAAAGGTTTACATGGAATCATAGACTTTGAAATTAAACCACAGAAATACACAATGAAGAGCTGCTTCATAGAGGAGCAAGAGCTGGAGTGTTAGACTGAATTATAATAGGCAGATTATTTATGGGCATTCGAAAAACAGAACCCAGAGGCAGCAACTGGTCCTCCTTACCCCACTTTTCTTAAGAAGCATGGAAGGTGCTATTTGCCAGCAGTGTTCTTTGTATAGGATTTTTCAGGAAGCCAGCATGCGTGCTCCTATGATCACCTGTGCATAGATCCACATCAGCAATGATTTAAACATGTTACAATTTCCTTCCTCAAGTCATGGAAAGCAGACCGGGCGCAGTGGCTCACACCTGTAATCCCAGCACTTTGTGAGGCTGAGGTGGGCAGATCACTTGAGCTTAGGAGTTTGAGACCAACTTGGCCAACACGGAAAAACCTTGTCTCTACTAAAAATACAAAAATTAGCCAGGTGTGGTTGTGCATGCCTGTAGTCCTAGCTACATGAGAGGCTGAGGCGGGAAAATCTACTGAACCCAGGAGGCGGAGTTTGCAGTGAGCCAAGATCGTGCCATTGCACTCCAGCCCAGGTACAAGACTCTGTCTCAAAAAAAAAAAAAAAAAAAACCTCAGGTGTTTCTTTTTTTATCACTCCCAGGAAAGTGAAGATTTTAAAAAGTCCTCATCTCAGTGACGTTCTGCAAACTTTATCATCAAAGACAGAACAATACTTCATATATTCTAGAAATACTTCATACATTCTAGAAAATCTCTGTGTTTAAAGTCATGTGTAATTGAAGTTAAATGGAGGCCAACTGCAGTGGCTCACACCTATAATCCCCACGTTGGGATGCCAGGGTGGGAGGATTACTTGAGCCCAAGAGTTCAAGACCAGCCTGGGCAACATAGTGAGGCTCCATCTCTACAAAAAACCAAACAATTAGCTGGACGTGGAGGTGCACGCCTGTCGTCTCAGCTACTTGGGAAGCTGAGGTGGGTGGAGGGCTCAGACCCGGGATGTCAAGGCTGCAAGGAGCTGTGATCACACCACTATACTCCAGCCGGTGCGACAGAGTGAGATCCTGTTAAAAACAAACAAACAAACAAACAAAAACAAAACAAAACACCTAAAAAAGTTAAATGATTTGGAGTTTTGAAGCGACCAGGCTTCAATCACTCATGGAACAAATTTCAGAAAGACTCTTCAAGGAGAATATGTCAAATAGCACTTAAGGCTTTTAAGGCTTTCAACCAATACTTGACATCCTTGAAGGTTCCTGGGAAAGTCAGAGGCGAGAAATTATCTAGAGAAAACACTGGCGACACAGGGCTGGTTGAGGGCTTAGTCTGTGCACTGAAGAAGTTGAAGAAATGAAAGGTTATCAGACATGAGCCTCGAATCATCTCTACCTGATCTGTACAAGAACAGAACTGGAGGAAATATCCTAAAGCATCCAACACCAGGATGTTTTTGGACGGGAGTGCTGTCAGGTGATTGTGTGAAGTTGTGAAATCTCTCCCACTTGCTTCATTAATAAGAACATAAATCACGTCTGGGGTAGTTTAGTCGTGTCCTTGCTCTTGGCTTGAAACAATGGCTGTCAAGTTGCTGCCGGGGGCTATAAAACTTGATTTGGTCCCGAGCTGAGGAAGAGGATGCTGGGCTCAGCTGTGAGTCACCGAAGCCCGGAGGGACTTGTCACCAAACACAAGTCCGCACAGCAATGTGCACGGCAAACCAAAGCTGAGGTTAAGCCTCATAGAGTCAGAAGTCTGACTCTGGCTGGTGAATAACCAGTTAAAATATTTCAGCTTTGACGCCACCTGAAGGCAGGTGTGGGGTGGGGGTGGCTAATTACATCCAGAGCGGGCAAAGTTCCCCGGGCAGCTGTGTTTGCAGCCGTGACAGCAAACAGTGCAAACAGCAGTCAGGAGCCAGGAAAGGGATTGAGGATTTTGCTGTTACCTTTTAAATTACAAAAAAAAATAAGTCCCTGGTTTTAAAAAGAAAAGTCTCTGTACTGTTTGGTGGCACATTCCCTTGCTGGTTATTTCCAGAAGATTCCACTGGATCTTGGAGGGATGTTCTTCCTTAGGGCCCAGGCATTTCAGCCTGGGGTGCGAGGTCCCTGCTTACACCGCTGTTCTCTTTAAAGGAATTATTTGGCCTGCGTAACGGCCTGGCAGCCTCTCAAAATTCCTAATTTCTCCCAAAGTACTGACATTGAACCAAAAACAAAGAAAAGAAGCCCAGTTCCACAAACATGAAATTACGGATTCACTGAGACAGTATTTTGTAATGATGATATTTTACTGAGGCCAAGTGCGGTGGTTCACACATGTCATCTCAGCACCTTGGAAGGCTGAAGCGGGTGGATCACTTGAGTCACGGGGTTAGAGACCAGTGGGCAACATCGTGAAACGCTATCTCTACAAAAAGCACACAAAAAAATTATCTGGGCATGGTGGTGCACACCTGTAGTCCCAGCTACTCCAGAGGCTGAGGTAAGAGACTCATCTGAACCCAGGAAGCTGAGGCTGCAGTGAGCCGTGATCGCCCCACTGCACTCCAGTCTGGGGAACATAAATGAGACTGTCTCAAAAAAGTAAAAATAATCAATGATTCTATTTTACTGACAATGAATTCTGTCCTTTCATTGAGAAACCTAAGTCATCTAATGATGAGATAACAAGTATTTCAGGGGTGACGGAGACAGTGTTGGCGAATGAATGAGTGATGGCACGTCGGGCTGTTGATCTTCTTATCCTAAATTGACGGGCTGGGTACTTAAACAGAATTCTTTTCGGTCTTATATGTTTACTGAAATAATAACTGAAAATGTTATTATGACCTACATAATAACTGAAAATCTAGGAACACATTTTAGCTGTTTCTAAAGCACTAAACAAATCAGTGTCCAAACTACCAAGTAGACAACCAATTGCAGTATAAAGATCTTAGCTTGGGATGCTGAGATACTTAAAGCATAAGTCATGGGGTATTTTTTTCACTGCGGTATTTCCTGGGAGTCTCCACTGCTTTTTATTTTATCCATCAAGGGTCTCTAATAGACTGTCCCAAGCTGGGCACTAGAAGGTCATATAGGAATGGTTGGGATGTGTGGGGACAGTTAGGGAATATGATTGTTTAAAACCAAGTAAGGCACAGCAATACACCACTAGCGTCTCTATTTAAATGCCAGCATGTACCCAGGGGGCATGAGACTGTACTACAATTTTTGACCTGAGACTTACACAATTACGTCAGATAAATGCCATTTTGTTTACTATTTCCATTATGTAATCATTGAGCATAATGAAGATCACTAGTCCTAAAGAACCATTTCTACTGGACAGTTACATTCCATTAATCATGAAGGTAGCATGGAGAATTAAATGGCTTGAATAATCATGTTTTACCATCTGCTGAAAAGGGACAACAAATAGAATTTAATGAACAAAGTTGAATAATTCATTAGTGATCTTATTAATAAGAGCGAATCATTAGAGATGAGGGCTTTCACGTCTCCTGAAGACCTGAAAATTTCAAGTGATAATTCCAACTGGATTGAACACATTCAGCTATTGGTTTGGAGCTTCAAAGCTTTGGTGGCTAAGGAAGTATGTCTTCCAACAACACCTAGACCCAGAAAAAACATGGTTAAAAACAAAAGATGTTGGAAGCCTTGTCTCCCCATGGAACATCTGAGCTCCCCAACCCCAACCTCCCGTATCCCTCCCCATCTCCAGCCTCCCCTATCCCTCCCCATTCCCTAGCCTCCCCTGTTTCTCCCCATCCCCAGCCTCCCCATCCCTCCCCATCCCCAGCCTCCCCATCCCCTAGCCTCCTCTATCCCTCCCCAGCCTCCTCATCCCTCCCCATCCTCTAGCCTCCCCTATCCCTCCCCATCCACTAGCCTCCCCTATCCCTCCCCATCCCCTAGCCTCCCCTATCCCTCCCCATCCCCTAGCCTCCCCTATCCCTCCCCATCCCCTAGCCTCCCCATCCCTCCCCATTTCCCAGGAGCAAATTTTTTTCTTATCTCCCCTAACTAGGATCTTAATTGTTAAATTTTTCTCTTAGAATACAGCATAATTTTTACAACCTCTGTACCACACAACGCTAGTTATATGGAAAATACAAACCACATTTGAAATGATTTAACATTGGTTATAAGGCAGTTCCACAGTTATTATTCCCCAGAAACCTGTACACTGATCTTCGATCCATTAATCTTATTCCTGGGCATTTATTCCAGAGAAATGAAAATTTATGTACACAAAAATACTCATACAAAAATATTCATAGACGCTTCGATTCAGAATAGCTACAAACTGGAAAAAATAAATAAAATTGTCCTTCAATGGGTAAATGCCTAACTACACCGTAGTGTATCCACATAGTCTCAGCAATGGAAAAGAATGAGCTATTGACAGACTCAACAACTTGGATGCACCTCCAGGGTGTTATGCCGAATGGAAAAAACAATTTCAAAAAGTGACATACTTGGTATCAGATACGCAGACAAACACGACGATACACCAGCATTGTGTAGAATCTCATACACAGAGAGAGAGAGAGTATGAATGAAATCTGAATAAGACCGGCGGATTGTATCAAAGCCAATTCTGTGATATGGTACAATAGTTTTTCAAACTGTTACCACTGGGGGAAATCGGACAAAGTATAAGAGATCTCTCTGGATGATTTTTGATAACTGCATGTAAATCTACCATCTCAGTAAAAGTAGATTTTATGTGACCTACTATCTCAATAAAAGTTTCCATTAAAAAATCATGGTTTTGGGAGGCCGAAGTGGGTGGATCACCTGAGGTCAGGAGTTCCAGACCAGGCTGGCCAACATGGTGAGACCCCATCTCTACTAAAAACACAAAAATCAGCTGGATGTGTGGCACACACTTGTAATCCCAGCTACTTGGGAGGCTGAGGCAAGAGAATCGCTTGAACCTGGGAGGTGGAGGTTACAGTGAGCCAAGACTGTGCCATTGCACTCCAGCCTTGACAACAGGGTGAGACTCTGTCTCAAAAAAAGAAAAAAAAAATCATGGTTAACATGTAAAGAATAACACCTTGATACGCAAATATACCATATACTTTTAAGTTACAGAATGTATGATTTCATTTTATATAACATTTTTGAAATTATAAAATTATAGAGGTAAAGAGCAGGTGGTGATTGCCTGAGGCTAGGGAATGGGGGAGGGATAGGGGAGGCTAGGGAATGGGGGAGGGATAGGGGAGGCTAGGGAATGGGGGAGAGATGGGGGAGGCTAGGGAATGGGGGAGAGATGGGGGAAGCTAGGGAATGGGGGAGAGATGGGGGAGGCTAGGGAATGGGGGAGAGATGGGGGAGGCTAGGCGATGGGGGAGAGATGGGGGAAGCTAGGGAATGGGGGAGAGATGGGGGAGGCTAGGGAATGGGGAGGGATAGGGGAGGCTAGGGGATGGGGGAGGGATGGGGGAGGCTAGGGAATGGGGAGGGATAGGGGAGGCTAGGGGATGGGGGAGAGATGGGGGAGGCTAGAGAATGGGGAGGGATAGGGGAGGCTAGGGGATGGGGAAGGGATGGGGGAGGCTAGGGAATGGGGAGGAATCAGGGAGGCTAGGGGATGGGGGAGGGATGGGGGAGGCTAGGGAATGGGGAGAAATAGGGGAGGCTAGGGAATGGGGAGGGATAGGGGAGGCTAGGGGATGAGGAGAGATAGGGGAGGCTAGGGAATGGGGAGGGATGGGGGAGGCTGGGGATGGGGAGGGATAGGGGAGGCTAGGGAATGGGGAGAAATGGGGAGGCTAGTGAATGGGGAGGAATCAGGGAAGCTAGAGAGTGGGGAAGGGATGGGGGAGACTAGGGAATCAGGGAGGAATCGAGGAGGCTAGGGAATGGGGAGGGATGCAGGAGGCTAAGAAATGGAAAGAAATGGGGTAGGCTAGGGGATGGGGAGGGATGAGGAAGGCTAGGAGATGGGGAGAGATCAAGAAGGCTAGGGAATGAGGGGGGAATTGGGGAAATGGGGGAGAGATGGGGGAGGCTAGGGAATGGGGAGGGATGGGGAGGCTAGGGAATGGAAGAAGGATGGGTACAACTGCATGGGAATAACTTGAGTGTATTTCTTCGAGGAAACGTGTCAGTTCTGTATCTTGATTGCGGTGGTTCCACTAATATATACATGGAATAAAATTACACATGGCTTGGGACAGTGGCTCACTCCTGTAATCCCAGCACTTTGAGACGAGGCAGATACTGGAACTCAGGAATTCAAGACCAGCCTGGGCAACATGGCAAAATCCCATCCATCTTTAGAAAATACAAAAATTAGGCAGGTGTGGTGGTGTGTGCCTGTAGTCCCAGCTACTCGGGAGGCTGAGGCAGTAGGATCATTTGAGCCTGGGAGGTGGAGATTGCAGTGAGTTAAGATTGCACCATTGCACTCTAGCCTGGGTGACAGAGTGAGACTGTCTCAAAAAATAAATAAAGTTAAAAAAAAAAAAAGTCTAGCTTAAAAAAAAAAAAACCTACATAAAACTACACACACAAATGAGTGTGTGTGAAAACAGGAAATGTGAGTCAAGTCTGCAGACCAGTTCACAGCAGTGGCCAGTGTCAATCTCCTGGCCTTGTCATTGTGCTAGAGGTACACAAGTTGCTCCCGTTAGAGGAAGCCGGGAAAAGAGTTCATGGGATTTCCCTTGTACTGGGCAATTTGCTGTGAGTCTACTATTTCAAAAAAAAATCTTTAGTCATTTTGCCTGCCATGTCTAATAGCTCTGAAACACAAGGTCAGCTTTCCATTTCTTGATTCCAGTCCAAGAAAATCTAAAATAAAAAGTTAAAATATTCAGTACTGTGTACTTACATATAAAGATTATATAAGTATGTTCACCTTTTCTATCTGACCCTAGGGACTTTTGCTCAGAGTAGACTATTCATGACTCTTATCACTAACAAGAAAGCTTCTTTACAAAATTCAACAGCACTTAAATACTGGACTAGGAGAATTCAAACATTTAGAAAACTAAATTGGCAAAAATAAATAAATAAAATCATATGGTCTGATCACATTAGGTTGAACCACATGCAGTAACTAATGTTTGGCAGTTTTTGACCTACAGAAGCCATGGCTTCGTACGGTTCAACTACAACGATGCTCCTTTTGAGGACTTCCAGGCCACGTCACAGAAAGAACAAGAGTGCAGGTTTGGGATCAGGCAGGTGTGGGTATAGGGTTCTAACTTTACAAGTTACCCATACTGTGACCTGGAGCGAGCTGCCTGACTTCACTACTTTTCTCACGTGAGGAGGACAAGATGACCCACCTCATAGAGTCTGGGGTGGTCTTCAGTGCTGTTCAGCAGCGATGCCCACTACACACACATGGTAGGATGTGTCCTGGCCCCTGTGGTTGGCTGGGCTGGGGGACTGGGCCTCCCGCGAGTTGGGAGCAGCTGCCTCCACCTGGGAACCCTCCAGCTAAGGGAGGGAAAGCTCTCAGCTCCACAGGAAGCAAGGCTTGGGTGGGAGGGGGTGCCCCAGCCAGCTCTTTCCAGGCAACCCAGGGCCACTTCCAGATAATTCTGACGATTGCACCGCCACACAGGCAAGGTCACTCATCCCAGTCACACCAGAGCGAGGGCCCCTGTGAGGATACCCTCACCAGTTGTACCACCTGATGGGGAAGAAGTCAGTGGCCAGGTTATCTCCCCGTCTCTATGGGAGCTTGTGTCTAATGCTTGTGAAAGGTCTGTATTCAGGCTGTGTCCTTGCAAGTTTTCCACTGCATTGCATGGCTCTTGGCAGAACAAATCACTAGGTGGTAATTAGCACTCCGGAAAGAAACATGGGGGCACCGATGAATCGAATGTGCGTGTTAATACCACCGTTTCTCTGCACGGAAAGGCAGAAAGGCTGAAAGGCTGCCTTTGCATACGAGAACCACACAGGTCTGGCACACACAAGGATGTGCTCACAATTGGCCAAATGTAAAATGAATGAATCCTACTTCCTGGCAGGAGAACTTGTTGCTGCCAGATGCTATTTAAAATACGGTGAAAATATCCAAAGCTTGGTCCTCCCAGGTCAGATCCTCAGAAGACTGGATATGTAAGGTATTTCCAAACTTAAAAATGACCTAGCAGGCCGGGCACTGTGGCTCACGCCTGTAATCCCAGTACTTTGAGGGGCTCAGGCGGGTGGATCATTTGAGGCCAGGAGTTTGAGACCAGCCTGGCCAATATGGCGAAACCCCATCTCTACTAAAAATACAAAAATTAGCGCAGTGTGGTGGTGGACACCTGTAATCTCAGCTATTTGGGAGGCTGAGGCAGAAGAATCACGTTAACATGGGAGGCGGAGGCTGCAGTGAGCTGAGATCTCACCACTGCCCTCCAGCCTGGGTGACAGAGCAAGACATCGTCTCAAAAAAAAAAAAAAAGACCTACCAAATTAGAATATATCATTTAACATTTAATCAACAGATCAGTAAGAGATCATTTCAGACCACCTGCCCAAAAAAACACCGGCTGAAGTATTCGCCTCTCTCTAGCTATTGATCCTTTTTGTGCCTGTTCTCTCTTGATCTAAGCTTTAGAAAAAATGCTACATGTCCCCTCTTTGTTGCAGCTCAATATCTCAGAGAACATTTCAAATAACCCAAACATTTTATGGGTGCTGGACCTGAGAGGAATCAAGATGTAGCTGACAGCAGGAATTGCGAGCATTCTCAAAGCATACAAACTGCGCCACCTTCCCTACCAGGCAGTGGGAGCAGAAGACCAGCAACTGAAAAACACAGGTCACAGCACCTTTTATTCATCATACAAACTGATGGGACACGAAATACACCCAACGTCTCCAAACCGTCTTAATGCCTCAAAATCCAACAGGAAAGTCCGAGATGCCGCCTCTAGCAGGGAAGCCACGAGCCTTCCGCCTTTGGATGCTGCAGATGGGAACGGTAGAGGAATGGGAGGTCTGCCTTCTGTGCCGGGCCCTCCAGCGCCATTCCACGCTGGACACAGTGAGGCGGCACTTGGCACAGAACATTTTCCTGAGAACACGTCACACACTAGAGCATTCCGGAGGCCCAGGCCCCTTCTCAACCCAGACATCGGGATTCACGGGGAGCGGCTATACCTGTGGCCTGTCTGCAGGACTCCCGCCAATGGAAGGCACTGCCCACAGCTGCACGGAGCCACAGGTCCAAAACAAACCCTCCGCTGAGATGGGCCCACAGAGCCTGGTGGCCACAGTGGCTGGATCTAACGTATTCCTTTATGGATATGTCTGTGCACCTTGGATCAGTTAGAAAAACGAAATACTTCCTGTCATGATGATCAGTATGCAGAACCGCGTACAGCTGAGGACTCTTCTGGCTGGGTGGTACTTGGCTGTTGTACTTTGCTATCTGGGTTCTTTTATGCACATCTGTAGCAGTTGCTTTAAGACAGCCCACTTTGCCTCGGACAGGGACCCTATTAAGACCACGTATGTTTACAGAGAACTTGGGAGTTTGATTTTTCTTTAGAATTCTCACTTAGAACAAGAAGTATGAGGTGTCTGTGCATTGAGATAAACAGCGGTATACGCCACACGATCTAAATTAAGTTCTGTAAAAACATTTGATGCGGTCTTACTCTAGGCACTAAAACAACTTCTTTAAAAAAATAAAACTGTGATTTCCAAGGCCTTTATTTTATAGGGAAGAGGAATAAAGATCAATGCTAGTGGATGGTTCGTCATGAGCCCAAGGCCCATTGGGAGTCTCTGCGAGGTCATCTGCCCTTTAGATTGGGCAAAGGCAAAAAGAAATTGATATTGATTTTAAAAAATATATCTGAGGAGCCCTGGTCTCCTGCTGATTCCGTGGATGCCTGGACCACTTGTATCTGGAGAATGGAGACAGTATTACCCCGAGCCCGATTCATTTGATGAAACTACTATGTATAAAACACTTAATTATATACATAAATAACATAAAATAATTCTCATAAATTAAAAGTCAAATGATCTCCCACTATTAATTCAACCAAGAGGTGAGAGCTGGGCACGAGTGACGGTGGGGGAGGTGAGCCCTGGAGAGCCTTCTGCACGCCGCCTGCGGAGGAACTTCCCTTAGTTCATGAAGGCTTGTATTGCACAAAACAAACTCCAGCCCCATCTTCAAAAGTCTGCTGTTTGGAGTGCGGTGAAGTGCTGAGAAGGCTGCATTTTGAGAAACACAACCATCCCTTGCTTTGCTGGCAACACCGGGACTGCTCGCTATCCATCACTGAGCCATGTCAGTGTTTCTTCAAGATGGACCCCCGTGAGTACAGGATCTGGGACAACTGGCAAAGACGGACGCGTTAAGGCAGGTGTATCCTCTCACTGTGATCGGTGTTAAAAAGAGTACCAGGAAAGTTAGGAGCAAACCTCTTCCCACACCTCTCAGTGTTTCTGTGGTGGGCAGCAGCGGGGGCTGGCTGCCACCCCGCCCCTGGCCCCTTCCCCAGAAACTGGTTCACAACACGACAGCATGTGTCCCCGCACAGGCAGACCTGGCTGTTAGCCACACATTTAGTTTTAGGGGCAATTCATGCTTCTATTAGTGGACTAACCTCTCTGATTTCATTAGCTCTGGCAGGAAATAGCATTTTCTCTGTGTTTCAGAAATACCTACACTTTTCCACTGTAAAGAGCCAAACTCCTTCAATATTTTTATAAGAAACTGGTCTTTGAATACACCAACCTTTGGAATTAAAGTTTAAACAGACGGAAAACATGAATTTCCCCCCATTTCTTCCACTCAGGGGATTCTGGCTGGGCTTCAGCCAGTGAACACATTTGGATTGTACAGAATCCTGAGACAACCCGGAGGAGCCGCTGGGGGCAGCAGGGAGGCTCACTCCTCACCACAGCGTGTGACCCCCTGCATCTGGGCAGCTGTGGCGGGCGGACAGGGACCGACGGTCCTACAGTGCACACGACTTGATCATGTTAACATAAAACTAAAACATAATGTTGGCCGTAACAGTCTTGAATACATAATGTATGTTTGAAATAAAGTTAAAAAAAAACAAGAAAGGAAAAACTCTATTGGAAATCGATTCACGGATAATACGAACATGGCTTTTGAGCCAGAGTCCGTGACCTCATGTGACCCCTTGCCCATGATGACCTTGAAGGCTGGAGGAGCACGTGCAGCCCAGCACGCCGCACATGTGGTTTCAGCGCATAGTTGTGTAAGAACCGACTCAGCTCAGAGTTCAAAGGGAATAAATGTGACTTTAACTTCTATCTGCTCACTTGCAAAACAATCCAGAAGCGAGGACAGAATGCTCCCTGCTGCCACCTGTGAATACTGTCTGTGTCCTCATACAGGAACTAAGTCCTAAAGGAAAAAAGAAAACGAACCGTTTGCGTTTCTAATAACTTATCTCCTGCCTCTGACAATCCTGCTTCTCTCTCGGCTTCACTTTCCCAAACCGTGTGTCAAGGGAACACTGGTTCTGTAAGGGGCAGCGGCTGGAGCCCCGGCCCAGGACTTACTGCCTTGGTAAGGCATAGTGTAGAACCTCAACTAGTTTAAAACGCCTGCCTGCCAGAGGTCACTGCTAGAGTTAAGCTGACAGACCGCAATGGTTGCTGGGGGTGATGTGGAGATATTCCGCAAAGCTAAGTCAGCCTTACATTGCAATGCATGACTTTGTTTGTTTGGTATCCAGCAAACAAATCTAAACAGAAAACATCCCTCTGCAGTCCCTGGCTCGAGTCTCACTAAGGCAGCTCAGTAGCTGTACATCTGCTGTTGCTGCTCCGTCTGCACCTGGGGCTGGGCCGCCTGCTGCGGGGGCGCCTGCGGCTGTGGGGGCGGCAGGACGTCAGTCTGGGGCACTGCCCGCCATGTAAGTGGGTGCTGGTCACTGAGCTGGCTCCCCAGGGGCGTGATGGAGTTGACCAGGGTGGTCAGATTGATGAAGTGGGCCACAGACTGTGGGTTCGAGGCTTCGGGCTGGGGGTGGATCTGGACGTCATTTTGGCGGTTGTGCAACATGGCAGAGCCACTGACGGTATCAAAGGTCACGGTCAGGATTGAGTTGTCCAGCTGTAACTGGCGCTCAGGGGTGGTAAGGTGCCCCACGGCCACCGGCTGGAGATTGGTAAACTGAGTCCCAGCTGCAGTGGTGATGGGGGTCACGGTGATGTTGGTCAAGCCGACTGAGCTGGACGGTGTGGTCACATTTGGGTCACCCAGGGTCACCACTACCTGGAAGAGTCACACACAACAAAAATCAGTTCATTATTTCTGTGAAAGGGAGAACACAGGGATCTCCCCAGGGTGCGTTCTGTTACCCACTGGAATAACCACACGCCCGGCCCCAGGAACAGGAAGCACGACGTTCTTTGGTGAAAGAGGAAACGAAGTTAATTTTGTTCTGGAAAAATTCCAGCGGAAAAGAAAAACAAGAAACACACACAATCATGAAGGCAATGAGAAACATATTAATTTCACTGGCTAGAAAAAAACAACAACAACAGAAAAAAGTAAGCATGAAAAGACAGAAAACAGATTTTTTCTTTTCCACTCAATCCCCTAAAGTGCCCTGCTGTTGTGCTGTTGGTAAATGAAAATCCCACTGCAAAACTAAAAAGAACAATAAAAATATCTGCAGTACCAATTGCTAATAAGAGAACACATTCTCTTTCATGGAGAGTGATGAAAAGCCAAATAAATGAGGAACTTTTGCAAACATGATGACCATCCCCCAAAACAAGAGAGAGACGTGCAGTCTGAGACAGACTGATCAAACACTCAGACGCTTCAAAAGCAACAGTGACGCAGGCTGAGCATGATGGAAGGTTCCTGTCAGGACAGTGGGACTGTGGGCCAATCCCATCCTTGCCTTCCCCTTCCAGACTGAGGCATCCTCTGCCTTGCAGGTCCTTGTTCTCCGGCTGGTCGGCAAAGGCAAGGGCTGAGCTTTCACCATAAGGGCACTTGGGCAGGCCATCCATGATCTCCCCAAACTGCAAACAGCCCGCCTACTTCCCATCCGGGCAGGGACACCTCTCTTCAACATGCTCGAATGTATGTTGCTACTAACAGTGACAGGCATGGCTTGTAGGTCAGAACTCAGAAATGCTTACATGAAACACGCTTGAATGAATAATAGAATATGTCTGCTGCCTTCAGCCACATGAAGCCCACCACGTGCACCATGTATAGTAAAAACAGCAGGAGTCGCACACACGTAGGGCTCTCATGCTCAGGGAAAGCTGCCTCTGGCTAAAGTGACCGGCACCTAATCAGAGCATGAAGCAGCAAACCGACCTGCTGAATGCTCTGTACTGCGGAGTTGGTCTCGTCGCCTACGCTGCCTGTGAACTCGGTCTCTTTCTCTGAGTATTCACTGAAGGTGGCGTCCTCGGGCACCGGAGCGCCCGCCTCCTCTTCTGGCTTCTGCTTTCTCTTGTGACTTCGCTTGGCAGCTTTCCCGTGCTTCCCTTCGGCCAAATCTTCCTGCTCCAGAGTCAGCTCAGGCTGCAAGAAAATCAGGTGAGTCGGTCACGTCACTCAGTGGCCAGGGCAGCCCCAGCACCGTCCTGGACACACTCTTGGATCAGTGGGAAGGCTCATGGGCCACCAAGCTGCCACAGCAAACAGCGTGACCACAGCTGGTTCTTGTATTTCTAAGGATCTGGGCAAGCTCCTAAATTTAGTTGCAGTTTTTTTTTTTTTTTTTGAACACATACAAGTCATATTTTATGCTAAAATGTAAATACTTTTTATAAACTAATTTTTTAGCCACTGGGTAAAGGGAAATGTTTCTGCCCTGGGGAGCTCCTAGAGCACGGCTGAAAGCACTTTCAAATCAGGGCTCCCTTTCCCAAAGCTGAAACGGATTCACTGTGAAAAACCATTTTGAATTAAAATAGGTTTGACCACAAAACTGTGGGGTCATCTCCGTTTGGGACAGGAAATGAGGGCCCCGCTGCAGTGATGATCCTAGCAGGTCCCCTTCCCGCATGCTTCCCTGCAAGTATCCCAGGCGCTGCCGGGCTGCGACCCCATCTTCTGAACTGGGCCAGCTCCACGGCCAGGCTCGCTCAGGCTCACAGAGGCTGCGGGGCAGTGGTGGCTGCTGAGGGTTCACCTGGACTCCTCTCACGCTGTTCCACACGACCCGGTCCTAACCCAGTGGCAGACAGACCCAGTGGAGGCCTACACTGTGGTCATGGTGGGACGTCCCTGCCCCCATGCCTGTGACTCGCCCAGGGTAGAAACAGCCTGTGGGGTCTGGCTGGAGCGGCATTGCTGCACGTCACTCAGCCGGACACAGCCACCTTCATCAAGACTGTGCTCTAAGGTGCTATCTCAGAACAAGAGGCAGAAACGTAATCTGGGACCACTGAGAGCATGGCACTCTTTGTAATAAAGAAACTTCTGCTAACTAAGAATTTCTTTAAAAAGTAAGTTCATCTAATCAGTAAACTAATTTTGCTTGTAACAGTTTAAAGACTATTCTGATTTCCATTTTTTTAAATTTTTGAGATGGAGTCTCACTCTGTTACCCAGGCTAGAGTGCAATGTGCTATCTCAGCTCACTGCAACCTCCAACCCCTGGGTTCAAGCAATTCTCCGGCCTCAGCCTCCCTAGTAGCTGGGATTACAGGCATGCACTACCACAACCGGCTAATTTTTGTATTTTTAGTAGAGACAGGGTTTCGCCATGTTGGCCAGGTTGGTCTCAAACTCCTGACCTCAAGTGATCTGCCAGCCTTGGCCTCCCAAATTGCTGGGATTATAGGCATGAGCCACCGCACCCAGCCAATTGTTTTAATTTCTAATTTTGTCTAGAAAACATGTTTTCCAAAGTGAGATACACCAGTATTCAACGAACTGAGATCATAGAAACTACAGAAACTAGAAGATTATCTAAAAGGTTCTGAGGGAAAAAGAAGCCAAGCAAACAGGTGACGCTGGCCACGGGCCTAGAAGCTGCTCCCTCCCGGCCTGTCCAAGCCCCTCAGGTCCCTTCTGCAAGTGTCTGCTGCTTACCCCACCATTTCTGCTCACCTGGACAATGCCGATGGAGGAGGCATCGATGGTGGTGGTCTCCGGGAGGTGGTCCAGGTCGTCAATCCTCACTGCGAGCACCTACGAGGAGCACAGCGTGTGAGCTGGGGGTCGGAGTGCTGCTGACACAGGTGGGGGCCCAGAAGTCACACACACCTCGGGACCACATCCGCCACTCCTGCCCTTCCCTCCCAGCATCCGCCGCCCTTCCCATCTCCTCCATTCAGCTCTGACTTTAAAACTGCGTCCAGACGACCAGGGCTTATCCTCAGCCCTCACTTCACACTCCCGCAATGCTCATGCCCCTGTATCATCTCACGTCCACTCTCCCGGAGGGAGACTGTGCCCTCCCTTTTCGGCCCCACACCAAAGGGGTGAAGTTTCAGTGGCACTTCTGTCATTTCCAAGGAAGACCACAGCAAGGTAAGATACAGTACAGTAAACCTGTTCTATGAGGAATCATCAAAAAGCAGACATTTGCGCCAGACACATCATCCTTTTTGGTTGAATCCACACACAAGTGCTTTCATTTGTCTGTTTAGTGATGAAGTGACAGCCTGCCCCTACCTTCCCTCTGACAGCCACACGGAACAGGGTCCTCAGCACGCCCTGTGTGCCCACAGGGCCCCTCCCACCATCTAAATGCATCCTGCCCAAAAGTGGGTGACCTTCACTGTCCACACCCTGCTGACAGCAGCTGCATTTGTTCTTGTGATGACCTCATTAGATCCTAAGAAAGACAAAGGAACACAAGTACAAAGAGACAGCAGAACACGCGGGGAAGCCGTGATAAAGCGGAGGGGCTAGAAATCAGCCGAAGTCTACCTAGCAGGTGCTTCACCCAAAGAGCTTTGCAAACATCTTTAAATTTCTGATGAACTAAAGGAAGTCAAAACGGAAAAGTAGACGTTGCTTTGTGGATGCAACTCATTTAAAAAAAAAAGCAGGGAACTGCATCGTTAAATTTACACTCAATGACCAGGTCTGGGCCCCTTCTTAGAAAATAAGGCAAATAAAGGCTGGCCTGCAAGTGTTTTAAATTAACATACATCCTGACAATGGCTTTGAAGACTCCAGTGTAACTCTCTCTCACTGACACTGAGCACAGACCCACACTGTGACGCTCTCAAAGGACCCTGAGCAAAAGCAACCAGACTGCTGTGGATGTACTCTCTACGGTCACCACCATCACCACCGTCATTATCACCTCTGCCACCAGTATCCTCACCGTCATCACCAACACCGTCACTGCCATCACCACCCCCACTGCCACCACCACCAATACTTCCACCTCCACCACCATCATCACCACCAACACTGTCACCACCAACACTGTCACCACCATCACCACTACTGCCATCCCTATCACCATCACCATCACCAACACCATCACCATCTCCTCCTCCACCACCACCACCATCATCACCTCTACCTCCCCCATCACCATCATCACCACCTCCATCACCACCATCACCTCTACCACCACCATCCCCACCATCACCACCTCCCCCATCACCATCAACACCACCTCCCCCACCGCCACCATCACCGCCACCATCACCACCTCCCCCACTGCCATCACCACCTCCCCCACCGCCACCATCACCACCTCCCCCACCGCCACCATCACCACCTCCCCCACCGCCACCATCACCACCTCCCCCATCACCACCATCACCTTTACCACCATTTCCACCACCACCTCCATCAGAATCCTAGTCACACAGTGTGAAAGCTGATGCCACCAAAGAACCACTATAAAAGCATTAGCTTTATTCTTAGGGGATAAGACAAAAGTGAAAAGTGTTTTGTTTTAAATGTAACATTCACTCCAAGTGAAGAGAAAAACCATAGCTTGGAGTCACAAAATACTATCAATCCTAAAAGATTCCGAATCTCTGTAAGTAGTTTATGCCTGTTTAACTAGCTGAACAGTTAAACTATAACTAGTTTTAACTTAACTAGTTAAGTGTTCGTCTCCAATGAACACCTTCCTCCTCCTGAATCTGTGGCATCGCCAATGGGGCCAGGCTCGGGGGACCCTTGGCGTGGCCCTCTCAGACAGCCAGGCCTCACTGCAGCACACAGCCACACGAAGCCGACCAGATCCCCTGCCTTCCCTTCACGCTGCTGTCGGGGGCTGTCTCTTCCACCCACACGCTCTATTCTGGTTTGTGATTACTTTGCCTCTCTGTCTACTCCTTACTTTTCCTTCTGTTTCCTACCCAGCCCGTACAGTCCAGGAGGGCAGGGATGGACCCTGGCGGGCTGGCCCATCACTGGCAGGCACGTGCTGAGTCAATGCAGAAGGAAGCAACAGTGAGATGGTCAAAAGGAATGACACAGGGAGCCCAGGACAAACAGCTGCAGACACAGACCGGTTCAGGAACAGCAATGGACCATATACCCCCGTACCCCTAACTTGCTTCTGTCTGGTTTGGGCTTGAGGGACACGAGGATGGGTAACACACAGCCCAGTTTAAGGAGCAGAGCACAGAAGGTGAACTTGCAGTAGGGCAACCTTGGGAAGTGGTTTAATCCTGGTGGGAGGACCCTGCCGGGCAGTGTTTGTGGGAGACGTCTTCACCAGCAAGGCCTCTGCACCCAGCTATGCATGTCAAACCTCCCTCCGGTGTGCAAATGTGATGTGTACACCCTTTATCAATACGCTGAAGTCTATAAACCCACAGGCATGGAGAGAAATGGCTCAAACTCCAGCCTTGCTCACAGCCTGCTGGGTGGGCTGCAGGGCCTGCCCTGCCCCTGAGGTGCCAAGGTGATCCTGGTGCTCTGGGTTCCTGCTCCCAACTCTCTTTTCCTAGGTAAAAGCACCAGCTGGTCACTACATGAAAACAGAAGCAACGGAGCTCAGTTACGGGGATCCAAGCTCCCCGCTGACCGGGGCACAGGGCAGATTACACCAGCACAGTGCCCTGGCTTCCCGGACCAGAGAGCAGGTTGAGTCCCCACACCACCCGGGAGCCTCATCAGCCTGCAGAGGAGCAGGAACACAGCGACGTCCCGGATCACCCCCAAACTAGGGAGCCACCAGACTGATGCCTGAGGCAGACGGTGCTTTCCTAATTCCAAAAGGAAGTCACGTTCATTACAGGGGATCAGAAAATGGAGAAAATTGTGAAGACAAGAAATTACTCATAACTTCAACAGCACGAGAAAGTCGCTGTGGGATGTTCTGTTCCTTTCTTTACCTATCTCATTTACATAACTGAGTATTACAAATACACACAATGTGAGTAACACACGTTGTATACACACACACCACATACGCACAGCACATACTGCTCTTTCACGTACGTCGTGAGCATTTCACAATTTTATTTCAAATCCGTGTAAGCCTCTGAGCGTAGGCAAACACACTGCTAAACTATCATTAACTGAATCGCTTTCCTATTGCAGGATGTCGAGGGGTTGGAATAATCAATCATTTACTAAACACTCGACAAATGCTGCGATGCTGCCTTCAAGAAAAGCACTGCAGGGTGAGCACGGCAGCTCATGCCAGCCACCGGCGTGGTCACTCTGAACCTAAAACCTCCTGTTCCCTCCGCAGGCAAGGGATGCCATCCCTCGCTGCTACCGTTTGTGTTTCTGGGATGCGTGGTGAGCTGAATGCCTTCCCATGTGTTTTTTGCCACGGGTGTTCTTCCTGCACGAGCTCCCTCTCTGCGCACGCCTGGGTGCGCTACACGTTTCTCAGTGAGGGCTTGCTATCGCTAATGTTAACAGGCTCTGTCTGTCTCAGACAGTCACGGCCCCACGGATGGTTCACTTTGCCTTTGGCCTGATTTGTTCCGAGTGCTTACGGAGTCAAACCTATTGATACCGTGTTTATAATTCCTTTTGCAGCTTTTACTCCTTTCTACGACCTGGCCACCAAGTTTTCCTCTGGTTTGTTCTGCAGGGTGCTCCTTCTTAAAGCACGTTTAACTACGGGACGTCCCAGCCCTTCGTGTAGAGCAGGCTTTCAGGGCAGCCAGGCTCTGCCTTCATCTGCACAATCTCCCCAGGCTGTCCTCAGCACCACACTTTGATCAAGCCCAACACCACATGCAGCCCCCATTTTGCACATGGGTTCCATGGGTGGGAGGAATGGGGGGGTGGCAGGGCTGTGCTTCCATCTTGCTGTAATTTCAGGGAGGATATAATTTATAACCTCAGCAAAGGCCCGCCTGAGGCTCTCCCATCCTCTCCCAGCCACTGGCTCAGTGCCTCCTGTGTGGCAGGCAGTGCCGGTCACAGAGGCACCGAAGATCCAGGCCCTGCCTCCAGAAGTTGGGGTCTGCAGAGGGAGGCGGGGCAGGTGCCAGCACGGGTGTGTCCAGCGCACGGCCCACTGGCAGGGCGCAGAAGGGGCATAGCCCCCGGCTTACCTCGGGGTGCTTACGCCGCATGTGCCGGCTCATGGAGGCCCTGGTGGACACCTTCGTCCCGCACAGCTGGCAGCTCTGCGCCTCCACCTTGTCATGGGTGAGCTGCACGTGCTTCTGCAGCATGTACTCGGTCACGTACTTCTTGTCACACACGGAGCACGTCCACTGCTTGCCCACTTTGCACACACACAGACACACACGAATGTGGAAAGGAAGAGACATGCAGGTCACCAGTGCGGCCATCCAAGTGACCCTGGCCACAAGAAGCCTGCCACGCCCTGTCCGTCCTGAGAGGGCCAGTGCTGGTCCCCGAGCACGTAAGAGCATGGAGCCTCTGCATCCCTGCTCCAATATGAGAAATTCGAGAAGGGACACCTGAAAGCTGTGGCGGCTGACCTTTAGAGGCCAAGGGGCCACCATGAAGCCCAGACATCGCTACCTGTGCTGGAACAGGCTAGGTGACAGGACAGTTGTTTCCACCCCTGTAGGCACTCATATGGCCCTGGCAACCTGCTGCGTGTGGCCCCGAAGGCTCCTGCAGGCCGCGCCCGCTTACCTGTGTGGATGAGCTTGTGGGTCTCCATGGTGTTCCTCTCACTGAAGGTCTTCCCGCATAATTCACACATGAAATCTTTAATCCCTGCAGAGAAAGGCGCACATAACTTCCCTATGTTTAATGAATGTTTTCAGTCCACATCCAAGAACATCTTCCACTGACGTGTTCTAGGCACTGCAGAGCCTTTGGGGGAAGGTGAATTGCAAGAAGATAGCAGACAACGAACGCTCATCCCAGCCTCAGCCCGAAAAGTGTGACTCCATGGTGACAGTTCGTATCGGAGTCATGAGCTGTGGGGATGGCTGTCTAAGAACACAGAGAGTGGAACCCACAGAGACAAACAACGGGAATTTCTTAAAAGCATTAATGTATAGATAGCTCCTTTAGTCCAGAAAGATCTTAGGCAGCCTATGTGACATCATGAGAGAAGAAACGGTCACAGAAATCAGGGCCAAGGGCAAGGAGGTCACAGACGTGCCAAGCGTGCAGAAGAGACAACAAAGCCGCCAGGCTTGGACAAAATGAGTACGATTCTTAAAAACCTTTACTAATTCAGCCGGAGGCCGAGACGAGGTCAGGAGATCGAGACCATCCTGGCCAGCATGGTGAAACTCTGTCTCTACTAAAATACAAACAATTAGCAGGGCGTGGTGGCGTGCGCCTGTAGTCCCAGCTACTTGGGAGGCTGAGGCAGGGGAATTGCTTGAACCCAGGAGGTGGAGGCTGCAGTGAGCTGAGATGGTGCCACTGCACTCCAACCTGGTGACAGAGTAAGATTCCATCTCCAAAAAAATTTAGTACTAAGTCAAATTAGAGCTGATGTCGGTCACAGTGGCTCATGCCTGTGATCCCAGCACTTTGGGAGGCCAGAGGAGGATCACACGAGTCCAGGAGTTCAAGAGCAGCCTCAGCAACATGGCGAGCTCCCATCTCTACAAAAATAAAATAAAATGAGCTGGGCATGGTAGTATGTGCCTGTAGTTCCGGCTATTAAAGAGGCTGAGGTGGGAGGACGCCTTGAGCCCGGGACATCAAGGCGACAGTGAGCTATGATGGCATCACTGCACTCCGGCACGAGCGGCAGAGTGAGACCCCATGTCAACAACAACAAAAAGGCAAATCAGAGCTTACTTGACTTTTTAAAATATTTGATAAGTACCCAGTCAGTCTGGCTCCTGGACGGGCCTCATGGGAGCCAGAAGTGGACACTGTAACAGACAGCACCGGCACTGGCGGTTCCAATTCCAAGAACCCCTTCCAGGGCAGGGTCTTAACCCCCCAGAGCCTCCCAGAGCAGGCAGTGTCCCTCCCTGGGTCCAGGGGCAAGACCTGGAAGTGTCACTGTTTTGTTGCTTGTTTTAAGGAAACTCTTGATTGACATCAAACTCACAGACAGAAAAACAAATTATAAGTGAGTGTATGGCTCCATAAATTTCCACAAAGTGAACAAACAAAATAACCAGTTCCCCGATGACTAGGGAAAAAGAGCCAGCACAGCCACCATCCTGACATTCCCACAGTCCGGAGGTACACGGCAGGTAGCCTTGTGCTGGAAACAGGTTTAATCAGAGAGGTGGCGGGGAGGCGCACAGATCATCCTGCTAAAATGTTCTTTCCTGGATGAGGAGGCTGCATCTCCCAGGACAGTCTGCGGAATCTGACAGGGTGAAGATGATAAGGCCCAGCCTTAGTGACTCCTATTGAGAGAGTCTGGGAAAGAAAACCCAAACCCGGTGTTTAGACGAAGCCTCTCAGATGATTCAGGTCATCCAAGAGTCAGTCTCCCCAACTGACAGCCACGTGAGGAAAGTTTAGAGAACATTTCTTAAAGCTCAAGGACCGCAACAAAAGATGCCCCAAAATGCTCGGAAAGACAGGGCAAGCAGTGGACCACAGCCTGGGAACGGCTGCTGTAGGGATGATCGCAGGGGGGAGAACCAGGGAGTGCGTCTGTTTCACCGGGCCAGACACCTCGCTCTGACAGCCGCCAGCCCCCACCCGGCAGCACAGGGAAACATGTGGCACCTAATTATGTATGCAGTCCATACGAGGAAGGCAGGGAGGAGGCTGGAGGTGGACCTGGTGCGAGAGCTCAGGTCAGCCCACGTCTGGGGACTCAGGGGATCGGGGCAATGGCCCTGCTTGCCTCAATAGGGCAAGCAAGAATCGAGTCCATGGTCTATTTCACCCCAAAAACTGATGGGGAGGTGGAGCCTATGAGTGTCTTTTAAACAAAGGGTTCCCCCCAACATGGGAGCAAGGCAAGTAATTTTTTTTGTTGTTTTTTTGAGACAGAGTCTCATTCTGTCACCCAGGCTGGAGTGCAGTGATACGATCTCGGCTCACTGCAACCTCCACCTCCTGGGTTCAAGAGATTCTCCTGCCTCAGGCTCCTGAGTACCTGGGATTACAGGCATGCACTGCCATGCCCAGCTAATTTTTTTTATTTTTAGTAGAGATAGGGTTTCACCATGTTAGTCAGGCTGGTCTCAAACTCCTGACCTCGTGATCCACCTGCCTCGGCCTCCCAAAGTGCTGGGATTACAGACGTGAGGCACCACGCACAGCCCAAGGCAAGTAATTTTTAAAGGCACACTTAACTCAGTCCTGAGGGCTCACTGTGGAGCATGGAACAGAGGCCACCACAGCCCAATGAATTGGTGGGCAGCAGGCAGAGTGTGGGGTGTTCTGAGAACCCAGATAAGGGCATGTGGCCCAGTCTTGGGGAACAAGTATGTCCCAAAAAAGGTAAAGCATATACTAGATAGAAATTCCCCAGGAAAGAGAAGGATGGCACACTTCTGGCAATCCAGGGGCAGAGGAGGCCTGCATGCCCGGCCAACCCAAAGCAGACTGGTGTAGCAACCAGCACCACTCTGGGGAGCAGGGGAGGCAGGTAGGCAGGCAAGATGGGCAGGGGAGGTGGGCAGGGGAGGTGGGCAGGCAAGGAGGGCAGGGGAGGTGGGCAGGCGAGGTGGGCAGGCGAGGAGGGCAGGGGAGGAAGACAGAGGAGGCGGGCAGGTGAGGTGGTCAGGTGAAGTAGGCGGGTGAGGAGGGCAGGCGAGGTGGGCAGGGAAGGAGGGCAGGGGAGGAGGGCAGAGGAGGAGGGCAGGGGAGGAGGGTAGGGGAGGAGGGCAGGGGAGGAGGGCAGGTGAGGTGGTCAGGTGAAGTAGGCGGGTGAGGAGGGCAGGCAAGGTGGGCAGGGAAGGAGGGCAGGGGAGGAAGGCAGGGGAGGAAGGCAGGGGAGGAGGGCAGGTGAGGAGGGAAGGGGAGGAAGGCAGGGGAGGAGGGCAGGGGAGGAGGGCAGGGGAGGAGGGCAGGCGAGGCGGGCAGGTGAAGTGGGCCGGATGATGAAAGGACCCAGCAAGCAGGTGAGGCCCCGGGGAGCCCTGAGCAGGCTCACTCCAGGGAACTTCACACTCAGACAGGTTCCATCGCCCAGGGACAACCTTCTCTCAATTCTGATGTCTCCATCCTCTCTCTGAAAGCACACACGCTCGCCCACACAGAAGACTTGCACAAGATGGACTGTGCTAGCGGCCGCGCAGGCTGCTCTGTGACCTGTCATGTCACCGACGCCTCTCTGTGCACGTCAGCGTAACAGGCATCATCGACCGAGCGGACACCCTGCTCTTTCCTGGATGAACCAGGGCTTAGCCATCGCCCTCCCGAGGCCGCCTCCGACCTCCCGGCGCCTGCCCTAGCACGCGCAGATGACAAGCAGCCTTGCGAGCATCCCTGGACCTTGTCTGATCATTATTTCTTAAGCACAATTCTGCGGGGGAAACGGTTGAATGGGAGGACCATTTAAGGACTGACCCGTCTTCCAAATACCCGCCGTGAGCTGTGTGGCACGCGCTGCAGGTGACAGGGTCCCTGTGAAACGGGGGGCCTTCGGAGACACACAGCTGCTCACTGCGGCTCCAGGCAGCTCCCTTGGAGAACCCAGCTCTCACTGGGAGTCACAAGGAGGGACCATCTTGAGGTGGCTCTCTGTCCCCCCACGGCCCGCCTGGCTTCCCTGCGCAGTGGGCGCCATGGCTGGCGCGGACGGCCCTGGACTCACCCGTGTGCCGCTTGCAGTGCTTGAGCATGTTGACCTTCTGCGCGAACCTGCGGTGACACTCCTTGCACTCGTACTCCTTGATGCCCTTGTGCAGCTTCATGTGGTGGCGCAGCGCGTGCTTGGTCTTCATGCCTTCAAGGACAGAGCAGATCACAGGTGGCCACACCCCCATGCAGCCCACCCGGGCCCATGCTGAGACCCTGGGGCAGGCACAGGCGTCGGCCCACGCAGGACGAGTGAGGTGACCTGGGCCACCCCTGAGGATCCCGCTCCACTAGTGGTGAGACCTGGGAAGTGACTGTCTCCTGGGAAGGCCAGGAGAGACTGCCTGTGACATCAGGTGCACTCACCCCTGCCAGGGCCTGGCCCAGCCCCAAGCACACATGAGCAACACGGGGCCTGGGTAAACTCCCCAGCATGCCCATGGCAACCCAGCAGGAGAATTAGGTGACAGATACATTAATGTAAGCATGACCTTGACAATATGAGTGGTAATTAGGGTTCCAACACTAGATGGCTTCAGCAGCGGCTTTCAATCTGCCTCTGATTTAAAAATCTAATCTTAAGAAGATGAACTATTCCAAAGCCTCATTCACGCAGCCAGTGGAGAGAGGGATGGCCTTGGCACAGAGGCTGAGCCAGAGGACACAGCACTTTACAGGGCCCCTCTGCAGGGGGCACAAGCAGGGGCAACTCGACACCCCCACCCGGGAGGCTCACACACACCAGGGCACAGGCAGACCCAGCCCAGAGGCAGCCTCCCCATCCCCAAGGAGGAATCTTCACTGTGCCTGCCCAGGGCGCTGGGCAGCCTGCACTCCCAGGCCACTGTGTTCCCTCCACACTTGGGGAAGAACTACTGAGCCTGAAAACAGCACTGTCATAAGCTGGTGAAAGGCTCTCCTCCTATTCCACCCTGACCAGATGCAGCGGTGACCATCCACCACCTCCTGTGAAAATTCTAAGGCTGGGCCAGACGACATCCCTGTTACAAGAACACTGCTCGGCTGGGCCAGCAGGGGGAGCCAACGCCCCGAGATGAAGCCTCGCCGCGGGCACACAGCACAGCGCTGCGGCCGCGGGTGGGGACAGCACCTGCAGCCCTATTACCAGCGACCGAAGAGAGATTTCACCTGAAAAAGTTACTTTTAATCTTTTTGATTAAAAAAAAAAGAGTGCTGGTCATTGTTGACATGCCGAGACCCAGCACCTCCCTCTTCCTGCTCCTAAAATGAACATATTCCAAATTCCAAAACCAACACAGTCATAGAAACGCCAGAAAATAAATACAGAGGGAAAGGGACAGCAACGCTCATCTCCACGTTCCAGCCTCCCCGCCGCCCGCGCTCGTGACTGTGATGTTTTTCCTTCCATTTAACAAAGAAAATCTGAGAACAGTTTCAAAGTAAACGCAACTGCCACACAGAGGGCATTTTAAAGCTTGCTCTCCTGGGATTGTGATTCAACAGATTACCATGGGAAAAACTGATGTTTTTTAAAATGCTTAATATTTCCAAGCCTGAACAGGGCACGCCTTTTGATAGCTTTCAACACCTAGTGTTGCATTCCCACTAGCCACGCTAAGTTCTCGTGGATCATTCCTGAGTATTGCAGGGCCCCTGACGTGATTGCTGTGTGTGATGTTTCCCCCCACACACACAGAAAACCTGGCCCCCGCCTGCCGGCGACAGACCATCACGACTTCCCACAGCCTCCCACTTGGTCCCCGACACTGGCTAAGTCCCCGGTCAGGGCTAGAATTTCCGGAAACAATGTAAAGTAATAACATGCAGCACTGTTTCCTGCAAAACTGTAATAATAAATGACTATTTAAAAAACAACTAGAAACTTTATAAATAAAGGGTCTGGTTATATGAATCCACATGATGGAATCGTGTCAGGGGGCTTGAAAACTAAAATCAGGCAATATTTACATGTTCTGATATAAAAAAAATCTCCAAGATGCATTTCCAAGTAAAAAAAGCAGCAAGTATGAAAAACCAATGAGCACAGCATGTGATTGTCTGTACCAGCAACTGCTACGCGATGGCAAGATGGCGATGCCGAAATTTGGTAGTACGTAAAATAAATCTGGCAACCAATGTGTTAATGCCAGTATTTTAACTATTCAGAATTCATTTAAAAATCCAAGTGACTAAATAATTAATACATTTCAAATACTAAAATGTCTACGACATTATAAAATGTGGCTTTATTCCACACCCCTCGCCTCCCAGGGCACCTGGTGGCATTTGGGGACCTTCGGGGGACCGAGGTGTGGCTCCTCTCTGCCTGCCTAAGAGGGCCGGCCCTGTATAACCCTCACCTCTGGCCCTCCAGTCTCGACACACTATTCAGGACCCCTCCAGCCGGGCCCACCATACTGTCTTAAAAATCTGACTTCCTGGGGGCATTGGGGAGGAAAGGGAAGCTGGGGGCAGGTGGCGAAAGGGGCTGGGAGCTTAAGGGAGACGGGGATGGAGAGGAAGCCAGCCTGGCCCAGTGAGGCAGGCAGATACTGCCACTGAGGTTGGCTCTTCGAGGAGCGGCCGGGGTCTGAGGGGAGAGTAACAACGCCATCTTCAGACCTGTTTGTATTGTTTACAAAATAAGACTTGGGGCCGGGCGCGGTGGCTCACGCCTGTAATCCCAGCACTTTGGGAGGCCGAGGCGGGTGGATCACGAGGTCAAGAGATCGAGACCATCCTGGTCAACATGGTGAAACCCCATCTCTACTAAAAATACAAAAAATCAGCTGGGCATGGTGGCGCGTGCCTGTAGTCCCAGCGACTCAGGAGGCTGAGGCAGGAGAATTGTCTGAACCCAGGAGGCGGAGGTTGCGGTGAGCCGAGATCGCGCCATTGCACTCCAGCCTGGGTAACAAGAGCGAAACTCCATCTCAAAAAAAAAAAAAAAAAAAAAAAAAAATTAAGACTTGGCGAAGTGAATGCACTGCTTTTTCACTAAAACCACCCATGTCCCTGCACAAAGTTACCCTGGAGGAGGGACAAAGGCCTGTGCTGGCCTCTGAGGTGAGGAACTGAGGGCCAGGAAGGGGGGAAAGAAAGAGCCCCTCTTCTGCAGGCAGTTCCTTTAGGCTTTGACTCGCAGTGTTATTCTGCGCGTGCTCACAGGGCTCATCCGAGTTAATGCAGCTTCTGTGTCTTCATGCTAGTCACGGTGACAGCCCAAGACAAGACCTGCTGCTCCAAAACTTTTAGGAAGTTGTTTTTAAAAAAAAACAGGAATGGGCTAAAATTATGGCATGTACTGGAATTATCTTTTTATTTTGCTTACTAATTGTGTCATTTTATCACTAGGCTTGTTATTAATGAATGTTCTGTTGTTACAATGAAGAGTCCTTGGCAGTGGTGAATTCCTCTCACCCCCAGCCGATCCTAGTCTGCGGGTGAATACGCTGAGGGTTTTGCATCGCTGTTGGAGCCCACGGCGGCTTTGAGAATCATTTCAACAATTAGATCCTGCATGATTTTCCTACTTTGAAGATGATGTGCTCGTGCATTTACATTTACCACATCTTTCTGCTTTCCGGATACTTGATTTTTCTTTTAGATTCCTAATTCCTCCAGTCTTTTCCTTTTAAGTAAGTGACTGAAGCCTACAGGTTTCCAGAGCCACACTCTGGCCATGCCACTTGCACTGTGGTCAATGTGATGTGCCAGTTCTGGCTCACGTCCCCTCCCTGCACCCTGCGGCCGGGCAGCCCGGCTGAGCCTGGCCCGTGGCCCCGCCGCCCGCACCTACCTTTCCCACACTCGGCGCACAGGTACTCGCGGACATTGTCGTGCACACGCATGTGCTCCTTCAGCATGTCCTTCCTGGCGAAGGACTTCCCGCACTGCTCACAGGCGTGGCTCTTCACACCTGAGAACACAGGCATCCACAGCTCAGAGCCCAGTAGATCCTACCTGCCTGCGGTGCCCACAAAAAGGACACACCGAGGAGAGGGGCTTGGCCTGCCTCGCAGCTGGAAGCGCAGTAACAGGGGCAGGGTCGCCTCTTCAGCAGCCCCCGCAGAACCCTGGCTCGAGTAGGTCCCTGAGGACCTGGAGGGGTGAGGGTGCTGGGGATGCCGGGCTGTGAGTGGCAAGGCTGACAAGGACTCAAAAAGCTGGAGAAACAGTGGAAGGCACAGGCGAGGCAGGTGCGGCAGCTGTGTGTGGAGCACTGGAGACCCCCCAGCATCCCTCCCTGCCGGCCTCCTCCCGCCAGGGCCAGGCCCCCCGCACCCTAACAGTCACGCACCTGTGTGAATGAGCTTGTGGCGCTCTAGGTTTCCTATGCTGTTGAAGATGCGCCCACAGATCTCGCAGGGGTGGATGTACCTGAAACCGGAGATGAGCTGAGGATGGCTGCACAGCCTCGGGCTCCGTGGCAGCCACGGCACTGTCCTCAGCACTGTCCCCAGAACCATCACCGTCCCCAGCACCATCACCAGCACCTTCCCCCGCACCATCACCAGCACCATCACCAGCACCTTCCCCAGCACCATCACCATCACCATCACCAGCACCTTCCCCAGCACCATCACCAGCACCATCACCTTCCCCAGCACCATCACCAGCACCATCACCTTCCCCAGCACCATCACCAGCACCAGCACCAGCACCAGCACCTTCCCCGGCACCATCACCAGCACCTTCCCCAGAACCTTCCCCAGCACCATCACCAGCACCTTCCCCGGCACCTTCCCCAGGACCATCACCGGCACCTTCCCCAGCACCATCACTGGCACCTTCTCCAGCACCATCACCGGCACCTTCTCCAGCACCTTCCCCGGCACCATCACCAGCACCTTCTCCGGCACCTTCCCCAGCACCATCACCGGCACCTTCCCCAGCACCATCACCGGCACCTTCCCCAGCACCATCACCAGCACCGTCCCCAGCACCGTCCCCAGCACCATCCCCAGCACCTTCCCCAGCACCCCATCCGCAAACATGAGGCAACGAGGTGCCACAGGGATGATAAAAGAAGCAAATATCGGAGCCTCTGCCACGGACTGGATTGTGACACCCCCAGTTCCTACACTTAAGTCGTAACCCAGCCCTTCAGAATGTGACTATGGCCGGGCGCTGTGGCTCACGCCTGTAATCCCAGCTCTTAGGGAGGCAGAGGCGGGAGGATGGCTTAAGCCCAGGAGTTCGAGACCTGCCTGGGCAATATAGCGAGACCCCGTTCTCCACAAAAAGGAAAAAAACAAAAAGACAAAAAAAAAAAAAAAAAAAAAGAATGTGACTATGTTTGGAGACGGGGTGTTTGCAGAGGTGATTACGTGGGAACGAGGTCATCAGGGGCTCCCTGACCAAGCTGACTGGTGTCCTCATAAGAACATGAGACTAGGGCAGAGACACGCACAGAGGGAAGGCCCTATGAGGACACAGGGAGAAGATGGCATGGCGATGGGCCAAGGAGAGAAATGACAGAGGCAGCGTCCTGCCGAACCGTGACCCGAGCTCCCGTCGCCAGAGCTGGTGGAGGCTGGCCGGCTGTGCTTCTTTCCTAGCACCCGTGGACGGGACTGCTGAGTCACTCACTCAGCAGTCAGCCTGGATTATGGGCTGTAAGTCACATGAGGCCTGGCATTAACGAAGCCTAATTGTTGCAGGAGAAAGCATTTCGGGTCATTCTGTATGCAGGCCAGGAACCCGCTATTTTCCTGTAACGTGGCCAGCTGGTGCCAGGAGACTGTGCGGAAGCACAGGATAAACCTCAGCCCTGCTGTCCCCAGCCCTGGCCTGGGACCCAGAGGACATCACTTGCTCGGAGCTACAAATGGCTCGTTAAAGCCTGCATGTCTTTGCAAGGAAGAACGCCCCTCCCTCCCTGCACAACCCGGAGCCCCCCAACCACGCCTCACTTCTGCACGTTGGGGTCCGGCAGGTTCTCGCGGTGGATGACCATGTGGGCATGGTAGGTGGCCTTCAGCGCGAAGCGGCGGTTGCAGATGCTGCAGCCATAGCCCTTCTCCTTGTGCACCTCCATGATGTGCTTCAGGTACTCCTTCCCCCGACCAAAGGTGAGCTGCGGGAGGGCGGACAGTCCCCTGTTGACATCCACATGAGCTCCCTGGTCCTCTTAGCTAATGGTTCACAAACCAGGGCACCCAACACTCCCCATGAGCCCATGACTCATGCCAGGACAGAAGGGACTCTCAGAGGCTTGATGGGGACCTTTTCCAAAGCCGTAAGGCCTCGTGCTCAAAACTCAGAGCAAGGTTCTCCTGAGAAACTAACCACCCTTCTCTTTGGTGAGCCCCTTCCATGCACGAGGGAGGCCTTGTGAGGGGTTCAGGCCTGAGCAGGGAGGAGGAGGGGGAGGGGGGGAGAGGGAGAGCCTGCAGCCAGCACAGTCACCTTCCAGGAGGCTGATCCCCATACTGGCCAGACACTTCACGTGTGTTCCTGAACCGGGTCACAAGGGGACTTCCGGGGGAGCGTCGGTGAGACCCACATAGGCCATCCCTGAGGCGACACAGGCTGGCCTTCCCGGACACGTGATAGATGGGCACCCAGCCTGCACTAGGACCACCGGCACAAGCCTTTGCGGAGGGAGGGCTGCTTCCAAGGCTGCACAAAGGCGCCTGCTGCGTGGGGCCCGCAGCCCTGCAACTGCCAACTTGCTTTCCAGACCACCCAGGCACTGCGGGGCAGGCCCACCATACCTGGCACCGCTTGCAGCTGTACTTGTGAGGCTCCGAGTCTGCGCTCTCGTCCGAATTGTCGTCGTTTTCTTCAGAGGAGATCCCGATCTTGCCGATAAACTCTTCCCTCTGGTGGTCATCCATCAATGCGATGTCCTGGAAAACAGCCACCACTTCCGGTTTCTAACAGCGCAGCAGACGCCTCCCTCGGTTATCTCCAGCACAGGGATGAGCAATCATTTCCCCAGATGCAGAAGAAAATGTCTCTCTGATGTTCATGACGCCCTAACGAGTCACACGTGTGCCCCAGCCCATTCCAGCTCGTCCCCCACCTAAACGCCAGGGCCGCTCTTGCTCTCCACGCCACCCGTGGCTTCCTCTCACACGCGCCCAGCAGATCACAGGGCCAGGCATTGCCGGGGCATCCCCCAAGTGGGTGGATGGTGCCTCTCGCCTCTCGGGTCTGGGCCTGTTTCCCTGGGGCCTCCCATGCCACCTGTTCTTTCTTCGGTTCTTCTTGATCAGCGCTTCTCCCACCCTTCATCACGCCGCATGTCCTCCCTGCTCCCAGAGCTTCCGCTCCGCTCCTCCCTTTCCTCAAAGGCGGGGAGGGATGTGAACGCCAGGACCGGGCTGGGAGGCAGCCACGGCAGGGGAGCTGTGCCTCAAGCCTGGCATCTGGGCCAGAGGAGGTGAGACCGACAGTCACAGAATTCATTTGGAGAGCTGAAATGTGGCCAACTTGTCAACTATTTGAGGACGCTGCTATGGTCTGAATACTTCCACCCTCCCAAATTCCCATGTTGAATCCTAAACCACCAGGAAATGGTATTAGGAAGCAGGGCCTCCTAGAGGTCATTAGGTCACGAGGCTGGAGCCCTCAAGAACGGGATTTGGGGCTGGGCACGGTGGCTCACGCCTATAATCCCAGCACTTTGGGAGGCTGAGGCGGGTGGATCACCTGAGGTCAGGAGTTCAAGGCCAGCTTGACCGACACAATGAAACCCTGTCTCTAATAAAAATACAAAAATTAGGCTGGGCGCAGTGGCTCACGCCTGCAATCCCAGCACTTTGGGAGGCCAAGGCGGGTGGATCACGAGGTCAAGAGATCAAGACCATCCTGGTCAACATGGTGAAACCCCGTCTCTACTAAAACTACAAAAAATCAGCTGGGCATGGTGGCGCGTGCCTGTAATCCCAGCTACTCAGGAGGCTGAGGCAAGAGAATTGCCTGAACCCAAGAGGCGGAAGTTGCGGTGAGTCGAGATCGCGCCATTGCACTCCAGCCTGGGTAACAAGAGCGAAACTCCGTCTCAAAAAAAAAAAAAAAAAAATACAAAAATTAGTTAGGCATGATGGTGGGTGATTGTAATCCCAGCTACTCGGGAGGCTGAGGTGGGAGGATCACTTGAACCCAGGAGGTGGAGGATACCAGTAGGCTGAGACCTCGCCATTGCACTCCAGCCTGGTTGACAGAGCAAGACTCCATCTCAAAAAAAAAAAAAAAATGGGATTTGGGCCCTTATAGAAGAGACCCCCAGCCCTTCCACTGTGTGAGGACACAGTGAGAAGGCGCCATCTGGGAACCAGGAAGTGAGCCTCGCCAGACGCCAAGTCTACTGCGGCCTGGACATCCAGCCTCCAGAACCGTGAGCAGCACATGTCTGCCCACGTGCTGCCCCATCTGCAAAACTCTGCTACAGAAGCCTGAGCTCACTGAGGGTCACTGGCCGAGGCCTGCCATGAGCATGGCTGGGTGAGGGCAGCATGTGATTGACACCTTGAAGTGCACGTGGATGTGGTCCCTGAGCACGTCCACACGGAAGAACTTGCGCCCGCAGATCTCACACGTGTACTTCTTGTCGCCGTGGGTGAGCAGGTGCTTGTTCATGTTGCTCCGGCAGGAGAACACCTGTGGGCAGAGGAGCCGCATGGTGAGGGCCGTGGCCTGGGGACGGGAAGGGGCCTGTCCATCAGGCTCCTCTGGGGAAACCACAGCCCGGCCCAGAAACACAGCACTGTGCTCAGGCCTTGCGCTTCAACAGTTCCTCAGCGTGCCACAGATACAAATAGTCACTGATGCCAGAGTAAGCGTTACTTGCTGAACTGTGTAAACAGGTGCTCACGTTACAATAGAAAATGGGCCATTTGCTAGTCTTTATTATAAATGAGAGCTCAGCTCCATTTTTTTTTTTAGCTCATTTAAATACTTCCCTAGGATGGACTACCAAGGAACCAGTAAATTACAGAAATATCTGCAATTTTCTGAAAGTAGGTACCAAAGAAGGTCCCCCCTTGGCTTTGATACTGTGTTTCATGCACATTCACAATGTCCCTGATTTCCTGGTATTTCCAGCCTAGCATGACAGGTGTGGAGGTGCACTCATTCAACCAATATCCATCCCAGGTGGTCACCTCTGTGACCAGAGCTGAGGTTGGCGCTGGGAATACTGTGGTCCACATGACAGATGTCGCCCCACTAGCACAGGGCAGTGGACAAGGCTGGCGGCTGAGACCACCTCTAGGGCCCTAGAAACCCCAGCGCCCCACAGAGCTCTGCAGGTCTCTATCTGGATGACCATTCCCAGGGGCCAGGTGACCCAGGGTGTGACCTCCTAGAGCTCGCCCGATGCCCACATTCTCAAGGAAAGAACGTAAGAGATGAATGAAAGGGAATGAGTGATTCCCTGGGGACAAGATGCTGGCGTCTCTCTGCGACATCTCTTTCCAAGACGTGCAGGTGATCCAAGGGCCGACAGCGCTGTGCCCCATCCCAGGATGCTACGTGGGGCAATTGACAGGTGGGAAGGTGAGCAGGCTGCAGGGGAGGGCAGAATCTGCAGGTGTCATGGTCTTTGCAGGGCAGGCTGGCTGAAGGTGAGAAGTAACTAAAAACGGCAAAGAATTCAGTGACCCAACCTACAGGCTATTTCACTACCTGCCTGAACTTGCCTCAGTGGGTAGTCAATAAACACTGCATGGAATAAACATGTTTGGACATCAGGCAGAGCCGGGTGGCTTCACACATGAGATATCTCAACAGCATGGAAGCCACTTGGGGCCAGTAACCCCCAAGGGCCTGAAGTCAGTGGGGAGAAAGACCAGGGACACAGGACAAAGGGCACAGGCTTCGCTCACCTCTGCCCTGTGCACGGCTGGCCTGGCTCGCAAAGGCGCTCTAAGTCACCTGCTCTACCCCAGGCCTACCCTTTGGCCCCTAAACCCACAGCCCACAATCCGGGACCCCCAGCCACACCACCCTTTTCTCTCATTTGCTCAGGCTCTCTGTGTTTTGAAAAAAATCAGGAAGTTTCATATAAAAACGGGTATCTCAGTTTTCTCTTTAAAAGGTCAAATGTTCCAGTGATGGTGCTGCCTGCTGAGAGGCAGGACACCAAGGACAGTCACAGCTGGCCTCCTGTGGGGCCTGTGCTCCCAGCTGCTAAGGGCCTACATGGGCATTGCTCTGGGGCTCACAGGAACTGTGTGTGGCCGGGGCACCCTCCTCTCAGCGGCTCCCAAAGCCACCTGAGCAACGTGCCAGAGCTGCTGGGCCCAGAGCCCGCTTGGGAGCTGCTCAGAACCCTTACTCTGTGGCAGGAGCTTTGCATCCTGTGAAGGACAGTTCCTAGGCCTCTGAGGACAGATGACATCTTATAGTCACCTAGGTGAAAGCTGAGTCTAACGAAGAAGGGAGGACACCTCCAAGGCTCTCATGCACAGAACGCCGGGCCACAGCAGCCTGATGGCTGTGGGTGCCACAGCGTGGGCCCTGGGCTCTCTTGGGAGGGGCAGCGTATTTTCTGGATGTTTAGGATCCAGCGTCTCTGCCATGCAGCCAGGTGCCTGAAACCTGAGCCGGTGCCAGGACAGCCCACACTGCGTGGCCCTGGGATGATGTGCCCCATGGATGACACCACACTTTCCTCACCTGGGCTGTGCCGGAATCCACTGTGTGCTGGGAGCATCTGCCACGGGATTGGCCACGTTCTAACTTATAGAATGCCACCCGTCCACTGCACAGGGGAGACCAGCGCTGACAGGCAAAACAAGGCCTCTGGGTCCCCCTGCAGACGCCCCAGTGCTGACCACAAGGTCACTGTCTCAACAACGCTATACAGGACAGAGGGAGCCAGGGAGCAGCTTAGGCGGAAAATCATAGCACAGAGGAAAAACCCTTCTTTCTCAGCCCACTCACTGGAAACCCATCTTAAGTGCCAAAGAGATCCAAATGACCAGTGTGTAAAATGGGTGGACAGCAGTTTAAGACAACCTGAGCACCCATCGTTACTCCAAGATCTTCCCTGCAATACTCCATAAGTACAGATCATAGAGTCTTCACTGAAGAAAACGACGCGCTTTCCATCTCAGCTTCCGACGTGGACGGCGAGCGTTACCTTGCCACACACCGGGCACCCGGAGGGCTCCTTCTTGTAGCGGACCAGGTTCTCCCCGCCGGCCTCCAGGTCCTCGCGCTTCACGCGCCGCACGCCTGAAATTCCCAACCCCACCAGCGAGACAGTGAATACACACAGAACACGGGAGGGTCCAGCAGATTCCAATGCAGCCAGCGTCCTTCCCAGTGCATGGGGGGCCGGGCTGCCCATGGGGGAGACGGAAGTGTGGCGCTCTAAGTAACGTCACTTGCACCCTGTGTGGCATCAGCACTGACCGCCACTCCTGAAGCAGCCCCAGGGAAGGAAGGGAGCTGCCACAATGGACGTGGGATCTGCAGACACAGTTCTCGAATCTGAAACATTTGGAAATGTAAGGGCATCGAGCATTACACTGTCTTAAGTAGCAGAGCTAGGGTGACTCCTGCAGAAGAGGCCGCTTCTACTCCTCTAAAGGCTCAAAGCCAAGTTACGATTCTTACAGATGGTGAAATAGGCAGGCACTTTTTATCTAAAGATACTAATGTTCATCTCTTGTAAATTAAATCAGTCAGATCAACATGAGGCCGGTAATAAAATCTTTATGGTTCTGAGGCATATCATGGGATCAAGGCAGACTTTTAAATGTTTATGCAAAACAGGTAAGTTTGGACCAATGGAGAGAAGCCCACTTCTCAGGGTCTCTTTCTGCACCGCTGACTTACTCTGGGACCATTCCTCCCTGGCCAGGTGTAAGTGCAGAGCCGGACTTAAAAATGCTCAGCGAGCTGGACACTGAACAAAGGAACCGTTCCCCAAAGGCTCCCAGCGCTATGGACACAGGGGTCTGAGGCACGGCTTAGACTAAGCTCCACCATGAGGAACAAATCCATAAAAGAGTCACAAAAACACGAGTTTACTCCCACAGAAGGTGACCTGAGTTATAACAGATTGTAAAATGTAACCCAGCTACACTGCATCCCTGGAAGCAGCTGACTTCTGGCAGCCTCCACAGCTGCCGCATTTATGAGCACTTGTTATGTGCAGGGTGCTGTGCAGGAAGCTTCCAGAGAGGGATCTGGTCCAACCATCACAGCAACCCTAGGGGATCGGGTCTGATTACTGTCTCCCCTGCACAGGTGAGGAAACTGAGGCACAGCAGCTTGCTAAAGGCTACCCAGGCACTAAGTGGAGTCCAGGTTTGATGCAAGAGGCCCTGAGTATGCCAACCTAGGAACCAAAAAGAACTGTTTGGGTCTTTATGGATCAACACGAGGAAAGGCATCAAGTAAAAAAAGGAAAGTGCTAAAATGTACACAGGATGCAATTCCAGCCTTGTTTTTACAAAAGAACAAAGGCACATGTGTATGCCTGTTTTTATGGGCATGGCTACACTTCATTTTTTATTCTTACACATATTTTTTTAGATAGGGTCTTGCTCTGGAGTTGTGGTGCAAACACAGCTCACTGCAGCCTCGACCTCCCAGGGTCAAGAGATCCTCCTGTCTCAGCCTCCCAAGTAGCTGGGACTACAAATATGTGCCACCATGCCCAGCTAATCTTTTGTAGAAGCAGAGCCTTGCTATGTTGCCTGGGCTGGTCTTGAACTGCTGGCCTCAAGTGATCCTCCAACCTCTGCCTCTCAAAGTGCTGGGATTCCGAGCATGAGCCATCGCGCTCGGGAGGGTTATACTTTACACAGGACTCTGGTGTCTCACATCTTTTCAACAACAGTATGCCTCATTTGTAATTATAAAATATTTCTTTCCAAATTTTTATGAAAACGTGTTTGAAGGGCTGCTGCTCTTAGTTGCTCTTGTACTGGTTTTTCCCACCTTCTGTCATATTGAATACGTAGAATCTCTGAAAAAACACTCCTAATGACAGTAAAACACTCGACCCTATGAATAATCCAGTTTTCTTAACTCTCCCCCAGTGTGGAACAGTGGGGTATTTCCAACTGTTTCTCCTTGCTGTGTCTCAGCTCCTGGCTCTCCTGAGCCAGGTTCCCAGAAGAGGATCACCCTGTCTGACGGCGGGCGTTTCCAGGCACAGGAGCAGGTGGTGCCAGGCTGCTCCCCAAAGGCCTTGTCCACCGCCCCGCCCCTCCCTGCCCCACCCCACCCTGCAGGAGCTGCCTCTCCCGTTCCCCGCAGCAGGTGCAGGCAGTGCTCACCTTCCAGGTGCCGGCGCTGGTGGTCCAGCATGACGTCCTTGCGGTAGAACATCTTGCTGCAGACCTCACAGGCAAACTTCTTGTCACCGTGCTTCTTCTTGTGCTTGGAGAGGTTGCTGTTGGTGGAGAAGAATCTGAAACACATCTCACATTGGAACGTCTTGTCATCTGTCCAGAGAGCAAACAAACACACAACAGTTTTAAGAAAAATAACATTTCATGCAGGCATGCACATGTGGCCTGAACAACGTCAACAAAGCGCAGGTGACGGGCATGAGAGTCACGGGGACGCGTGGCCCGGAAGAAAACAGCGCCTGCGGGTCACACGCTGTCTACCCCAGGAACACACGCCACAGAGACGGGAACCTCAGTGCTTGAAAAACAGACACAGAGCTCACCTTTCATCACCAAGCAACGCCGGCCACCTCCCTCCCAGGCCACCCTGTCTCACAGCGCCTGGGGACGGGGACTCCACTCCTGTCAGAAAACCCGCCCAGTCCAAAGCTTCCCCTGGGCCTGCACCCGCCATCCAGCATGACCGACTCACAGACAGAATGACCTGCCTGCCAGCCACCCGATCAACATGGCCGCCCCTGCCCCCGGGATCCCTGGCGTTGGCCACTCCCAAACTCCTTCCCGTGGGCGGGCATCCATGTGCCCATAGCCCCCACCTTTACCCAGATCCTCTTCAGTACAAACGCAATCACACACCACACAAATACAAACACACTCAGCACACCACACACACACACCCATGCCCCACACATACACAACCACACACACCACATACACACACCACACACACGCCCCACAAATACACACTCACAGAACATATCTAAACACACAACATGCCCCCCCCCCACACACCACAAATACAAACACACTCAACACACAACATACACACACACCCATGTCCCACACAAATACACAATTACACACACCACATACACACCACACACACACATGCCCCACACAAATACACACTCACTCAACACATCTAAACACACACACATGCCTCCACACACAATCACAGATCACAAATACACTCAACACACCACACACACACACACGCCCCACACAAATAGACAATCACACACATCACACACATGTCCCACAAAAAATACACACCACATACACACACCACAAACACACCCCACACAAATACACACACAATACCACATCTAAACACACACACATGCCCCACACACAATCACACACCACAAAAAATACACATTCAAAATACATCACACACATACTCCACACAAATACACAACACACACCAAACACACTCCACACAAATACACACACACACTCAACATACACCACATACAAACACAAACATCCCACACAAACATAATCACACACTACATGAATACACACCCAAGACACATCACAAACATGCACATGCCCCATACAAATACACACACACACACACAATCACATACCACACAAATATACTCAACACATCACACAAAAACACACCCCACACAAATACACAATCATACAACAAACACATTCAACACAAACCACACACACACTCAACACACAGCACATGCAAGCCCCACACAAATACAGAATTACACCACATACATACACATTCAATGCATCACACACATATAACCATGCACCACACAAATATACTCAACATACACCACACACACCCCACATATACATTCAACACACACCACATTCACTATCACACACCACACAAATACACAGACTCAGTACACACCACATACAAAAAACACATTTAACACATACCATACATACACCCCAAATACATACATACCACACAAACACAACACACCACACACAAACCCCAAATGCACAATTACACCACATACACACACATTCAACATACCCCACACACATAATCACACACCACACATATACACTCAACATACACCACACACACCCCATGTTCAACACATACCACACACACTATCACACACCACACAAATACACACACACTCAATTCATACCACACACAAATACACATTCAATACATACCACACACATACTCCACATACAAACACATTCAATACACACCACATACACTGTCACATACCACAAAAATATACACACAATACACACACATACAAGTACACATTCAAAACATACCACACACAAACCCCAAATACACACACACACCACACAAACACACACTCAACACACGACACACAAATACACAATTACACCACATACACATTCAACACACTACATATCACACACCACATAGATACACTCAACATACACCCACACTCCACATACACATTCGACACACACCACATACACTATCACACACCACACAAACATACAATACACACCACACACAAATACACATTCAACACATACACCCCAAATACACAATCACACACCACACAAATATAATCAATACACACCACATAAACATACACTCAACACACACCACATACACATACTCAACACACCACACAAATATACAATCATATGACATACGCTCACACATTTAACACACCACCACATACACACATACTCAGCATACACCCCACACACACCACACACAAATACACATTCAACACATACCCCACACAAATACACACACAACACACACATTCAACATACCTCCAACACAAATACACATATTCATTCAACACAAACCACACACACAATCACACACCACACACTCAACACACATTACACACACATGCCCCACACAAATAGACACTCAATACACACCACCTCCAAACATACACACATGCTCCACACTCAACACATACACCACACACACACCACATTCAACACACAACCCACACATGAATACATACACAACACCTACAAACACAGTGCACACCACACAAATCACACACACCACACACAAGTACATATACTTTCACATACCACACACAGCACAAATACACACTGAACACATACACACACCACAAACTGAACACATACCACATACACAATACACACACCACACAAAATGCACACCACACATGAATACACACAAATCACACGGGCACAAATACACTTAACACACATGCCACGAAAATACACCACACACTTCATATTCAACACACAACACACACACAAACACACACACTCAACACATACATACCACAAAAAATACACATCACACACGTCCACACACCACACAAATACATACACCCACACACACGACACACACTCTACAAAGATTCTAGAAACACCCACATCCCTGCATCCCAGATCTCATTTGCAGCCCCTCCTGGAAGGTAGCCAATCAAACTGTGGTTTCTGTTCCACCCAGACACTGACAGTCCCCCAGTGTCATCTGTCCCTGTGACTCTCACCCAGGCACGCAGGGGCCCTAACTGCCCACCCCACCACCACCCTGCAGCCTCAGCCCCAGGTCCCTTCGCCCTTCCCTCATCCATCAGATGCCTCAGCGGTTGAGGGTGACCCCGGGACCTAGCAGAGCTGTGTTTTTTTCCCCATGAGGCCAACGCCGGATTGCATGACGCTGGGTAAGCCACGAGCGGGGCCCAGAGCAGGCTGCGTTTCTGGGCCCCTAGGCTCTCTCCCATGGATCAGCTCCCAGGCTCAGCAAATGTGTGCCAAATATACAATTCCCCAAACCTGCATCCAAAGCTGCCATTTGTGCAATCCAGCTGCCCTGCGCCTCTCCCTCTCTGCTGCCCGAAGGAGCTGCCACAGAGAGGCTGAGGGTCCCACTGCCTAGGGGTTCCTGCCTCAGCAATTGGGACGGATCTTTCTTTGCTGTGGGCTGCCCCGCACTCTGTGAGATGTTGAGCAGACACCGGGCCTCCACCCAGTAGGTGTCAGGAGCACCCCTCTCCACCAAGGTGTCTCCAGACATGGTGCTAACGTGCCCTGGTGCAAATCCCCACCACTCCCCACCCCCACCAGGTTGAGATTCACTGGCCAGGGCCCCCGCAGGTGTCTGGCTTCACTCTGGTGATCGCGATGTGCAGCCCAGGTGGGGAGCAAGGGAAGGAGACAGCCTCCCCAGAAAGTCAGGTGCCTTCATCCCTTCCCATCTGGGGACGGACAAGGCATGGTCATCTGCGCGGCCACTCAGCCACTCCTAGGGCTCAGGAGAAGACAAGACGCAGTGGTGGGGAGGGGACAGTGCCCTCCCACAGCTCCAACCATGGGAGGGCAGTGGGAGGTGGCCTCTGCCAGGGCAGGCGAGGGCTGAACAGAGCAGAGGTGGCCCTGTGTCAGGCTTCCTCACCCGCACGCCACCCCACCCACAGCATGACCTCAGCCCAGAGCCATCCTCACCTGGGCCATAAGAAGGGCACTGTGACAGATGCTGTGCTGACTCCCAGCCTAACACAGGGCTCGCCTTCCTTCTATAAGGTGAATCATCCATACACCACTGCCCTCAGTCTCTTTTTGGTTTAAGATTTGCTGGGCTCAGTCCACATCCACACAACCGCCCGTGTGTGTGCTTACGGTGCTGGACATTTTCACAATCACTTCAATGGCTGCCTGATATTCCATCCAGCTCACTACTCACAACAAACTTTGCTATTTTTGATGCTATGGATAATTTAGTGATGCAATCTTTAGTTATGTAGATTTTTTTCTTCTGTCAAATCTCCTGATCATAAATTCTTAGGAATGAAACCACTACAGCCAAGGGCTTTGTGAAAGGCCACACCTTTCCAGTGCTGTTACAGCAAACCGCCACACTCCCCCTCAACCCACGCCTGCTCAACAGCACAGGTGAGCTCCTTTCCTGCAGGGAGCCTTCCTCCCAAACAGGCGCTAAACAGCACGGGTGAGTCTCCCTCCCAGACAGGCGCTAAACAGCACGGGTGAGCCCCGCAGACGGGTACTAAACAGCACAGGTGAGCCTCCCTCCCAGACAGGTGCCAAACAGCATGGGTGAGCCTCCCTCCCAGACGGGCGCTAAACAGCACGGGTGAGCCTCCCTCCCAGACAGGGGCTAAACAGCACGGGTGAGCCTCCCTCCCAGACGGGCGCTAAACAGCACGGGTGAGCCTCCCTCCCAGACGGGCACTAAACAGCACGGGTGAGCTTCCCTCCCAGACAGGTACCAAACAGCACGGGTGAGCCTCCCTCCCAGACAGTGGCTAAACAGCACGGGTGAGCCTCCCTCCCAGACAGGGGCTAAACAGCACGGGTGAGCCTCCCTCCCAGACGGGTACTAAACAGCACGGGTGAGCCTCCCTCCCAGACAGGTGCCAAACAGCACGGGTGAGCCTCCCTCCCAGACGGGTACTGAACAGCAGGGGTGAGCCTCCCTCCCAGATGGGTGCTAAACAGCACGGGTGAGCCTCCCTCCCAGACAGGTACTAAGCAGCACAGATGAGTTACCTCCCAGGCAGGTGCGAAATTATACATGTGAGCCTCCTTCCCAGGCAGGTACCAGCCAACACAGGTGAGCCTCCCTTCCAGGCAGGTACGAACAGCACTGAAAGGACCCTCCTCCTGGGCAGGTGGCTCCACCAGCCCTGAGGCTCGGCAGCCCTGTGGAAGGCAGTGATCTACCGAGATCTTCAGCTTTCTCCCTCACACATCCCTCTTGACCCTGGAAAGAGAACCTACTCCAAACTGCTCCCCAGCTGTCCTGGACAACTCTGCCAAACTGATGGTGGCTTTTCCTGCTGCAGCCACCCACTCATTGCCAGTTCAGGAACCCAGATGTGCATTAGGTCCCAACAATGCTTCTCTCTCCAATAACCCTGCTGCCGTGGAGGTCCAGGTTTGTGTATGAATAAATGAGCCACTGAGAACAGCTGCCTGCTGGGGTCTGATGAAGCGAGGACGCACGGGGCGCCCAGGTATGGAGAGTGGGTTACTTGGGGAGGCTAGTGGGCCGCATTTTGCCTGAGGATATGGACGTGAGCCTTCGCTATTCCGCAGCATGGTATTTATGGTCAGAGACAGGACAAGGCACACGAAGATTAGTTACACCAGCACCTAGTCACACCACAAGGGACAGGCACCACGACAGGTCCCAAGGAGGGAGTCTCAGAAAAACCCACAAAACTAACATTTTAAACTTTTCCCACATTGTACAAATTCTTGGTTTAATGGTCCAAGGAAGATACACATTCTCTTAACTTCAATACTATAAATAAATATAAGAGCATGCAAATCATATATTATGCAAATGAGCTCCATTTCAAGGTTTTTATCCTTTCTTTTCAGTCTAAAAGGGGTAACTTTTGAAAGTAGAGCGTCTCAGGGGAAGAGGTGGTACGATGCCGGTCCCTGCTGCTCTCCGGGTTCGAGGTCATTCACAAAGGCCAGCACCTGACCTAACAGCACCTCTGGCTAACGGGAAGCAGCTGCTGCCATAGCTGCTTCTAGTACTTTCTGTTTTATTTGGGTCCAGAGAAATAGTTAAAAATAACAAGAGGAGAGGCTAGGCGTGGTGGCTCACATCTATGATCCCAACACTTTGGGAGGCTGAAGCAGGAGGATCACCTGAGGTCGAGAGTTTGAGACCCGCCTGACCAACATGGAGAAACCCCATCTCTACTAAAAATATAAAATTAGCTGGGCAGGGTGGTGCATTCCTGTAATCCCAGCTACTCGGGAGGCTGAGGCAGGAGAATAGCTTGAACCCAGGAGGTGGAGGTCGCAGTGAGCTGATATCACGTCATTGCACTCCAGCCTGGGCCACAAGAGCGAAACTCCGTCTCAAAATAAATAAATAATAAAAAGTAACAAGAGGCAACGCCTCTTCCGCAACTTTGAGTCTGTCTCACCAAGTGCCTTAGATGCTGGTATCACTCTTGGGAACCCCGACATCCTTGCCCGCTACACTCCCGCAGAACCGCGGGGACCCCAAGGGGAGGTTCACAAACAAGACAAACGTTCACCTGCCTGGCCGGGGCTGCCTTCAGTGGAAGCTGTCGGGGGGCTGTGCCCCAAATTTCTTGGGAATTTCTGTGATGGGGGATGTTAAAACGCACGAGGCGCGGCACACTGGAAATGCATCCAGAAGTTTCTGGAGGCCACCGCATGCCAGACATGGATTCTTGAGAGCCGCTAAAGCTCAGGCAAAACATGAGTCACACCTGCCACTTGGAGCAGTCCACCACAAAAAAGAAGGCACCAGGGAGGAAGAACCAAGCCCTAGTTTGGAAGAAGAGTTCTCAGAACAGCTCTCACGACCCCACCCTGGGCCCCCACCCCAGCAGCCAGCCTCAGCAGGGTGGCAGCGCCTCTCCCACGGCCCGCATACGGCAGTCCTGGCCGGAGCCACTGGGAGTCCACGGCTGCGGGTGCCTTGTTCTCGACACGGAGCAGGCAGCACCTTAACAAGAACAACACGGATGCAAGTGACAGACACAGAGCAGGCGGACAAAGACGGGTGGGAGTGGAAGGCTAACCTGGTAGGTCTCTAAGCCGACTGCCGCCAGGCCCCCCCTCTCCAGGGCGTGCTATGAGTCCTAGAGAGAGGGGGACACAAAGGCAACAGTGACTCATCCCTTTGCGCCCCTTGGGGGGCCCCCACTGCCTGGGCTTCCAGTGCCACCCACCACTGGGAATGGGGAAGGCATGACTCCACCATCCCAGAGGGTGCACCTCATCACTGCAGAGCGAGGGCGTCCTGGGGCCACGTGGAGAAGCGCAGCTTCCTCGTGGTGTGTCTGCATTTCTATCATGTTTACTCAGCAGCAGCAAACTCAGGGGCCTCAGACGCGCCCCCAGGCCCAGAGGCCACCTCTCCATTGCAGGCTGGTCCAGGCACACCCAGCTTCAGGCCTCACACAAGGAAAACGCGCTTTATTTCTAGAGACTGGTGCTCACAAGCAGGCTCAGACCAAAAAGATGTATGCGGGGCAGCCCTGTTCCACCCTGGACGCCCGCAGGAGACGCGGATGGAGGGGGGCTTGCGGCCAGGACACTCTGAGCAGCAAGGCAGCGCTCGCGCTCCCCCAGCCGGCATCCTGACCCTTTCCTCTATTCCTCATTCGGCCCTACGACAAATCAGACACTGCTACTCCCCGTTCTTAGCCAGACGGCCCGGCTACACAATGCCCTCCAAGGTAGGGCCAGACCCAGCTCGGCTGACAAATGCAGGAAGAAAACCAATCCCTTTGATTGGAAAGTTTCCGTCTGTGTATCTTTAGAATAACAACTGCTTTGAAGCAAAACGAACACAGGGAAATGCTAACAGTGAAGCTGTCTATTCATGAAAACGATCTCTGCTTCCGCCTGAAGTTCCACGCCTCCGCGGCTGAGGATCCGCTGGGCACAGCGGCAGAGGGGGACCTGACGGCGCCCTCACCTGTCCTGCAGTTGTGGAACTCCAGCGCGCTCTCGATGCGGAAGGTCTTCTCACACGTGCCGCAGCGGTACCTGTACTCGCCGTCCACCTGGTCGGAGGGACACGCCGTGAGACGCCGCCCAGCAGAGTCCACGGAGGCCGGGCCCCGACGCGCTGCCCGGGCGACTCCACCCAGGCGTCTGTTACGGCTCTGCCCTGCACCACCCTCCCGCTCTATTTAGGAACAGAGGACGCTTGCTCCTGCTGCTCACCTGCCCTAGAAAGGGCATCCCACACTCAGGGAGCCCCGCTCCGAACGCCAGACACGCCCATTCTCCTGACTCTTCCCGCTGCACTCGTGCGCATCTGACCAGGCCCAGGGACTCCTGGCCACCCACAGCCCTTGCCCGCTCTCCCCCCTCCAGGGACTCTTCCTTCTCATTGCAGCGTGGAGATCTTGTCGGTTGTCTGTGTCGCCCACACAACTGGAAAGAGAACCCTGGGGTTGTTTCCACCCACCTCGTTCCTGCTGTGCTTGTAAGAAACGTGCTGCTTTAGGCTCTCTTTGCGGCTGAATAATTTTGCACACTCCTCGCACTTAAACAGCTTGTCACCTGAGGAACCGGCCAACAGAAAGCTCATTCGCTACTTAGAGCATTTACTGAGAGACGCGTGCCCACCTCAGAAACACTCCACGCGCCGCTCCCTCCATGCGACGGGGCTGCGGAGGTGATTGTCCGCCAACCGGCCGCAGCCTCTCGCCGGAGGCGCAGCTCGTGGGAGCCGGCCCAGGTTTCCGTGCCGCCCCCCACCCCGCCCCCACCCCGGCCCCAGGCGCCAGGACGGGGAGATTCCGCGCAGCCCCCCACCCCGGCCCCAGGCGGCCCGGGCTGCCAGACTCACCGTGCGAGCGCACGTGCCTGCTCAGGTTGCTGCTGTTCTGGAATATCTTGCTACAGATGTTGCACTGGTAAACCCGCTTGTGCTCCCCGAGCTGTTTGATGAGCTTGCGCCGGATGCCGTGTCTGCTCGAGAGAATTAAGCTCCTCTTGAGCGTGATGGTGTTATTCTGATGATGGGTGAACCTGCCCGGGGACGTCAATAAGTTGAGAAAAGACAGGTGGGGAAAAAAGCTCCAGGTTACCAGCAGCATGGAAACGGTGTCCTTCCAAAACTTCCCAGCTAATCCTGAGTCTGAGCGCCAGAAAGGAGGGAACGTGCCTGGGCGTCACAACCAGCTTCCAGGACATTCAAAAAGGACACCTGGAGTATATAATGACAGCAGGCAGCTTTAGCTGTAACAGCCCCACACCTGACTGTGCTCTAACTCTGGCCACCAGAAAGCCTGGAGGTCAATTTGTGCCTCAACTGGAATAACCACATGTGTTTTCTGCTCTTGCCTGGTCTTAACGCTCCTCTGTTTTACATATTACCTGAATCTGATTTTTGAAACTTCTTTTCCCTGTTAAACGTATTTTTGATGGTAATCCACCTGAACTCTTTTGGGCAATAAGATAAAGTATAAATAAATAAATAGGTAACATCATTTGTTCACTCTGACATTACTTTTGCCAGCTATCAAAGATACTCTTGTAAGTTAGAAGCAACCCATCTGTCCATCAAGGGATGCATGGATACACAAAATACAGGGCATATGCATGACGGAATATTACTCAGCACTAAAAAGGAAGGAAATTCTGACATAGGCTACCCGTGGAGGAACCAGGCTGGAATGAGCCAGTCACGTAAGGACAAAGGCTGTCTGATTCTACTTATACGACATCTCTAGAGTTGTTAAATCCATAGATACAGAAAGTAGAATGGTGGGTGCCAGGGGCTGGGGGAAGCGACTGAGGCAAATGCTGAATGAGGACGGTGTTTCAGATAGGGACGGCGTGAAAGTTCCACAGATGGACGGTGGAGACAGCTGCCCAACAGTGTCAATATCCTGAATGCCACTGAATTATGCACTTAAACGTAGTTAAAATGGTTATATTTACGCCATGCATATTTTACCACAATTAATAAAACATTTTTGGCTGGGCGTGATGGCTCACGCCTGTAATCCTACCACTTTGGGAGGCCGAGGCGGGAGGATCATCTGAGGTTAGGAGTTCAAGACCAGCCTGGCCAAGTTGGTGAAACCCCATCTTAGCTGGGCATGGTGGTGGATGCCTGCAATCCCAGCTACTCAGAAGGCTGAGGTAGGGGAATTTAGCCCAGGAAACAGTTTGCAGTGAGCCAAGATCGTGCCACTGCACTCTGGCCTGGCCAACAGAGCAAGACTCCGTCTGAAAAAAAAAAAATTCAAAAGCTGTTTTCACAGCGGATACACCATTAAACTCCTGAGCTCCAAAACATTCCTGCTGCTTCCTGAGCTGATCCGCTTCCATCTCCTCTCCTGGGGTTTTCCTGCTGGGAAGGTGCCTTCCCTCCAGAATGGCCTGGCTGCTGCCAGCGGTCTATCCACAGGATGGCCCTAGGTGCCAGGCAGGACTTACTTTGGCATTGAGCTGGCGTCAGTAGTGGTGGTGGTGGTGGTGGTGGCCAGCTTCCCCAGAACCAGCTCCATGATCCGCTCGTCTGGCGCTGCACTCACAGGCTCATCCGGAGGGACCTCGGTAATGATCTCCGCCACTTGCTCTGTACAAAGGGGATGTGACATGCCAAGTCACCACCAGAGTAGGGGACAGACACAGCCAAACCACAGGGACACGCTGCCCCACGCGGACTGCAGCCAGGCTACAGTGGTAGGCACAAATGTTGAGGTTTCCACAGGCAAAAACAAAACAAAACAAAACAAATCTGGCAACACACTGGGATCCACACATTTACTAGCACACACGGAAAAGCAAAATGTTTATCTTAGCCCAAACTGAAGTTATAATTTGTTATTCTTTTTATAAACCACAACATCAAAACATTATTTCAATCTCTCTTCATACCAACCGAAAACATTCTGGATATATAGCAGAAACTTCGAACTTACTGCATCGATTCTGACAGAGGTTTAGAAATGTTAAGTTTTCTAATTAAATGTGCCAACATTAGTATAACCATTTTAGCTAACCATTTTGTACAAGAGCCAAATATCAAATCATCACCAATACTAGAGACCCTGGCTGGAAACCCGAGACGAATGAAATAGGGGAAGATTACACAAAAAGATTCAACTACTGGTTTCTACCACTTCACCTACTAAATGTCTTCCCAACACAAGTAAGAATTAGTGAAATATCCCCCGGACACGATTTCCCCTGCCCCCTTCTCTGCCTGTTTATAGAGACACAGGGAAAGTGCCCGGGGGGCTTTCAGGTGCTCCTAAATCAGCGCCCAGTGGTGCACGGCCTAGGAGTTGCAGACCAGAGTAGAAAAGGGGAGGCTCAGAATATTCCATGAAGGCTGCTCTTCCCAATTCTTTCTAACTCATAGAAATAATAAAGACTCCTCTCACTCTCACAAAAGAAATCCTGCTGTATCCCACATAGTAGAAAGAAAAACTGCCTGTGTGAGTCACACAGGTGGAGGAGGGGCCGGTGGCTGAGCAGCACATCTCGTCCTCACAGTGAGACCCACCAGGCACGTGCTGCAGCTGCCCAGGATGGGGGCTGTATGAGGACCACAGGGACAAGAGCCTTGCAGGCACCACGCATCCTGGGAAGAGGGTCAAACACCTCTCCAGACCCAACTGAGGACACTACACAATCCAGGGATGAGCCCTAGGCAGGGCCTGGGAGCAACTCTGTGCGCATTCCCGGGTGATGGACTAAGCGCTGTTCAGCGATCAAGGAGAAGGAGCGACAGATAAACCACATGGGTGGGTGTTGAGCCTGTACGCTGCCTGAAAGAGGCAGACAGAGTCCATTCGACAGCAATTCCAGGACAGGTGGAATGAACTCATAGAGAAGACAGTCAGGAAAGGGGTAGAGGAGCCAGAAATGTCCTCTCCCCTGACTGGGGTGCTGGTCTTACAGCTGTATCCATCTGTCAAAATTCACAACCTGTATCCTTTTTACTGTGAAATGTATGACACGGAAACTGTACTTTATTAGTTGATTAGAGAAAAACAGACGAACTTAGCGTCTACTTTCCATGAGGCCTTTCTACACTGAGTTTTCCTGCCTGGCACCTGCCCTCGGTTCCCTGCCCCCTGCCTCGCCAGCCCTCGGGCTCCAGGAGGGCTGCACCCCATGCAGGCACTCATCCCCGGGACCCACTCATCACCTGAGGGCTCCTTGTCTTCCACAGTGGCTAGAGGCTGCTCGGTTTTAGACGCTTTGGGTTTTCTGCCCCTTCGAGGCTTTTTCTTCTGTTCTTTGGTGGCAACGTTCTGGCTCTCGGGCACTGCAGGGATCTCGCCCCGGGGTGCGTCCTGCTCCTTCTCGGGAGCCGCTGCCTCACTCTGGCTGCCTGGAGGAAGGCTTTTGGCTTGTTCCAAGTGACCCAAGAGATGCTCTGCAAAGACAGATGGGAAGGCGCCACACAGTTAGGAGGCCCGCCACTGCCCACACCCGCCCTGGCCTCTGCTTCTGTGTGTTTGTTTTCAATCTTGTTTGCCAACCTTTGTACAGGCAAGTGAACTGTATTTCTACTGTTTTCCACTTTATTCCCACTGCATCAACTACTATTTATAAAAGTAAATTAAGTGGTAAAAGTAAGAGTAGGTTCACCATTAGGGCAGTTTGGTGAAAAAAGCACACACACACACATATGTCTGCAAAGAAAAAACCTGAGAAGGAAGTATCAGAATAGGAATGTGGCCAGGTGCAGTGGCTCACGCCTGTAATCCCAGCACTTTGGGAGGCCAAGGCAGGTGGATTATATGAGGTCAGGAGTTCAAGACCAGCCTGACAAAAACATAGTGAAACCCCATCTCCAATAAAAATACAAAAAGTTAGCCAGGTGTGGTGGTGTGTGCCTGTAGTCCCAGCCATTGGGGAGGCTGAGGCAGAATTGCTTGAACCTGGGAGGCAGAGGTTGCAGTGAGCCGGGATAGTGCCACTGCACTCCAGCCTGGTGACAGAGTGAAATCTCTGTCTCAAAAAAAAAAAAAAAAAAGAATTGTGGCTGAGACCTGTGGAAGCCCTGGGAGACCTAGCAGAGGCAAATCAAAGCACTCTGTAACACTACTTCCACAATCCAGGGTGCATGGAAGGTCCACTGTGGAGGCACGGGAGAGAGGAAGATTCCTTGCTAAAAGAAAGAGTAACAAAACAAACAAACAAACAAAAAAAACCAAAGAAAACTAAAAAATTAAGAAATAAACCATGACACACACACACACACACACACACACACACACACACACACAAATCAGGAAGAATGGAATTCCTAGATAATAACACAAGCTGAGAGGAGAAAACGGGGAAAATACATTTAAATGAGCAAAGAAGGGTTTAAAAAAAACACTTTAAAAAAGGCAAGGGCATGCTGAAAAATAACAAGCAGTTATGAAAAATAAACAAATAAAATTACATAAAAAACAGAAACCCAAAATAAAAACACAATATATAGATTAAACATAAAATGAGACACAACTGAAGAGAGAACTAAACTAAAACAAAGAGCTGCAAAGATTACCCAGAATGCAGAGACAAGAGAAAATATGAGCAGAAGCTAAAAAGACATGAAGTGTAATATAACGAGAAGGTGTAAAACATGTACAGTAGGACAAAGAGAGAATAGGAAGGAAGACTAAACAATGGGCAAGATAAGGGTGGGGGATTATCCAGAATGAATGAAAGACATGAATCTGCAGATTCAAGATTCAAGATCCCTAACAGGGAAAACAAATAAATACAAAGACATAATGATGACTCTGTTATAAATGATAGAACTCCAAAGACAGAGGAGGTTTCAAAAGCAAGCAAAGCCAAGGCAGAGATTACCTAAGAAGGAACAACTGTGATGACAGCAGACTTCTTAGGAGTAATAATGGAAGGCCTCAAGCAGCATAACAACATTCCCCATGTGCAGAAAGAAAATAAGAATAAAACAATGTCCAATGCAGATGATTAAAGAAACATATTTTGAGACAAAGACTGAAAAGACTGACACTAGCAGGCCTGCCCCAGAGGAAATTCTGAAAGGCAATAAGAGTAATTTTAGATCGAGGATCAAAAATATAAAACAAAGAGAACTAAAGTTAAAAAAAAAAAAGCCAAACATAAGAAAATTAGTAAACATCATTCCAGACAACTATAAATTCAAACACAAAAAAATAAAGCAAATTAGAAAATATTTAGAACTAAAATATGAGAGGAAGAGAATCCACACATCAAAGAGATGTACATATACTCTGCTTGTGAGATACAGCATTTTAAATATACCCATTAAATCAAGTGTGTTACTTGTGTGCTTTAAATCTATATTCTTGTGATTTTTTTATCTGATTTATAAATTAAGATGTATGTATTAAAAGCTCGTGGTATGGAGACAGATTTTTCTATTTCTCCTTGTAGATCTGCCAATTTTTGCTTATTATTAGACTATGTTATTAAGTGCATACACATTTAGATGCACTGTATAATCAAAATGTGGATTGTAGCTGACATGGTTCTTAGGAAAAAATCTTAAATGCTTACATGGGAAAATAAAATGGCTGGAAATTAATGAGCTAAGCATCCAGCTTGTTAGAAAAGCACAGAATGAAAAGCTTAAAAATGAATCAATAAATAAGAACAGAAATAAAGTAAAAATGCATTAAAAAGGATCAACAAAGCCAAAAGTGGGTGCTCTGAAGACTAATGGTAAGTCCGGCAAGAAAAAATAGAGAATGCACAAATAACCAGTCCTAGGTGCAAAACGGAAAACAGCAGCTCTCTGTAAACACTCCTCCCCACCTAGTCAGCCTTTCCATTTTTCAGTATTAGACAGCAATCTCTTATTTAATACAGAGAACAAGGAATTAGCTTTCTTATTGAATGTACTCTCTTCCCAAACATTTACATTCTCCACAATCCCACCAATAATCAGTATTTACATAATTATGACCAGAAAAATTTATTCACAACTGCACCAACATATGTTTACTGATTTGTTTTTGCTTTTGTTTTTTTTTTTTTGAGATGAAGTCTCACTCTGCCACCCAGGATGAAGTGCAATGGTGCGATCTTGGCTCACTGCAACCCTTGCTTCCCAGGTTCAAGCGATTCTCCTGCCTCAGCCTCCCAAGTAGCTGGAACTACAGGTGCACACCACTATGCCTGGCTAATTTTTGTATTTCTAGTAGAGACGGGTTTCGCCATGTTGGCCAGGCTGGTCTCAGACTCCTGACCTCAGGTGATCCACCCCCCTCAGCCTCCCAAAGAGCTGGGATTACAAGCGTGAGCCACCAGGCCTGGCGTGATTCATTTTTTTAAAGTATATATATAACCTTTGTTTTCCCTGGAGTTAATTATTGCCTCACCTGTTATTAATAACATTTGCTTATTTTTTTCTGTGTTTATATTACTAACTGATCCTTAAACTCTGTCAGAAGTATAACTCTTTCCTCTAAAAACACATCCGTTAATGCTCTATTTCTTTTCTTTTCCTTCCGAGCCATTCTTCCTGCAGCCCTTGCTGCTGCTGCAACCTGGACCAGTCATCCACCCCTGAACCAGGGGGCATCTACTGTGCTAAAACATCCTTCACCAGCAACCTGGGCATTCCCTTTGTTCCCTTCCTGCAAAGGATCCTCTCTTGTCTCCTACATGCAGTGGGCGTCTGCCATCTTTTCTGGCCATCCAGTACTGGGAAACAACCTTGTGATGTTTTGCTAACTTCTGAGCCCCACCTTCCCAAAACACTCCTTTCCCCAGCGCTCCTGCCTGAGTGCAGGCCTGTGCCATAGCTCTGTGAGCAGTGTGGGACTGCACGGGGCCTGAGAACACAGTTTCTACCCCTTCAGTGGAGGCATTGAGCTTTCAGAGACAGCACAAGATTGGCCTCAAGGCCACCGTCACCGTCAGTATGGGTGGCAATGTCCATGCCATGTAGGTCTGTCTGAGACAGCCTTGCTGTGGATCCTGAACAACACAGAAAGACCTATCTGTACAAAAATAAAAATAAAAAAATTTTAATTAAAAAATTAGACCTGTTGACATGCACCTGTAGTCCCAGTTATTTGGGAAGTGAAAATGGGAGGATCACTTTAGCCCATGAGTTTGAGGCTGCAGTGAGCTAAGATCGCACCGTCACACTCCTGTCTGGGTGACAGGGCAAGACCCTGTATCATAAAAAAAAAAAAGCAAGCAAGCAAGTTTAAGTTCAAGTTCAGAGGACTGGTGGTTGGGTTTGGAAGTTAGCCAACTTGAAAGAAACAAAAATCAATCAAATTTGCTTCTGAACTACAGAACCTCTTCAACTGCCCTCCCGACATTCCCACACTGCCCACAAAAGGCAGCTTCACATCCCATGAGATCTAAGAGGACGTGAGACAAACACAGACACGCTTGCCCCATTAGAACAGCAGCACTGAAACGGCCAAGCGAAGTCCCTTCTCTGAAGGCTGCTGCAAACCCGACGGTCATCTGGTTCTGGGATGGCACTCAGTGCCAGTCCCCTGAGGATACCCAAAGTGGCACATGGCACCTCTGCCCTCAGGAGGAGCACACAAGGCCCCTCAGCCCGAAAACGAGAAACACAGCCCCTCCTATCTCAGGGAGGTCATACAGCACCTCCTCCCTCACAGGGACACACACACAGCCCCTCCCCCCTCACAGGGACACACACAGCCCCTCCTTCCTCACAGGGACACACACGGCCCCTCCCCCCTCACAGGGACACAAAGCCCCTCCCCCTCACAGGGACACATAGCCCCTCCTCCCTCACAGGGACACACAGCCCCTCCCCCCTTACAGTGACACAAAGCCCCTCCCCCTCACAGGGATACACAGCCCCTCCCCCTCACAGGGACACACAGCCCTTCCCCCCTCACAGGGACACACAGCCCTTCCCCCCTCACAGGGGGACACAGCTCCTCCCCCACACAGGGACACATAGCCCCTCCTCCCTCACAGGGACACACACAGCCCCTCCCCCCTCACAGGGATACATACAGCCCCACCCCCTCACAGGAACACACAGCCCCTCCCCCCTCACAGGGACACACACACACACAGCCCTTTCCCCCTCACAGGGACACACGTAGTCCCTCCCCCCTTACAAGGACACACACAGCCCTTCCCCCTAACAGGGACACATACAGCCCCGCCCCTATCACAGGCTGGCTTTTGGGGCTGCTCCTCAGTCTTCTCCCTCCTGGGGGCTCTGCTACCCAGTCCTTGGCTCCTGAGCCATGGATTTTCCCAAGACCCCCAGTGAGAGGCTGTAGCAGAAGGCACAGCTGACACAGGGAAGGAATGCTTGGGACCCCTCAGGTAATCCAGGGGGCAGAGGCTGGGCCCCTGAGTACCCGGCTCTAGCCCTCGAGGCAGCTGTGCTGTGGGCAGGCGCTGTCAGGGCTCCTGCCTCTGTTTACTCATCCCTGAAATGGGTCATGGTTGTACCCCATGGTCTTGACACAGGAAGTATCCAGAGGGCCTGGCACTGAGGGGTCCCAGTCACCATCAGCCTAATTGTAAGGGAAGCCTAAGTTCCCTGTCTTATGTGGTTGATGACATACAAGTAGAGTTTGACTGCAAATATGAAGGAATTTCTTTTTTCCTCACTCAAAACTAGTTATCAGGAAGAAAAACAAATGAGCACCAAGGACTGTCTGGCTTTGTGGAGGGGACCGCCCATCACAGGCAGCACCCCTCCCACCCATCACAGGCAGCACCCCTCCCACCCATCACAGGCAGCACCCCTCCCACATTGAAGTGCCTGCCACTGGTCTCCATTGGGTCCGGGGTATGCTCTGCACAAACATGGCACCCCTAGAAAACGCTGCTGCCACTCTGCTGTCTGTGTCTTGGTGACAAACACAAAATGCTTCTCACCAAGCAGAGGGCAAAATGACATGTTCATCAATTCATTGAAGCCAAGAGGAGTAGGATGCCTCAGGAACATGCGACCAGGTAGCTCAAGTCTGCCGGCACGGTGGCTGTCCCGGTCACTCCTCACAGCTGCACTGCCTGGAACCCGCCAGGCCTGGGGCCTCTGAGCATGGTCCACGTGTGACAAATGGCCACAAACTGTTTCCATGCGATTCCCCCACGGTTTATTTGACTCGAGTCTTTCTTCACTACACATTGGCCTCGTAAGAGGCTTGTGGAAAAATCAGCTCCCTAAGAGAAAGAAAGGGAAAGTTCCCGGAGCACTGCAGAAGCTGGAAAGATGTGCAATGCTTTCTCAGCCACCTTAAATTCGTATGTCAGCCTGAGCAGATAAAAATGCTCTGAGGCCAGGCGCTGTGGCTCACGCCTGTAAACAAAGTACTTTGGAGCACTGAGGCAGACGGATCACTTGAGCCCAGGAGTTTGAGCCAGCCTGGGCAACATGGTGAAATCCCTGTCTCTAAAAAAGATACCCAAAAATTTGCTGGGCGTGGTGGCACATGTCTATGGTCCCAGCTACCCGGGAGGCTGAGGTGGGAGGATCACTTAAGCCTTCGAGGTCAAGGCTGCAGTGGGCCATGATCACGCCGCTGCACTCCAGCCTGGACAACAGAGCCGACCCTTGTGTCAAAAAAAGAAGAAAATGTCTGGCGGATAAAGAAACAGTAGAAACAGGTGTTAAGTAGGGATAGCAAAGGCAAGACTGCACAAGAGATTCCACGGCTGGCCTCTGGCCCCCGCCAGTGCTCCAGAGTCAAGGCACCCAGCAGAAATGCAACTTCCATGACTGGGAGGAATGAGGAGAGACGCCTGCCGGGCTCGGGGGTGGGGAGCGGGGCTGCCCAGAAGCTTCAGCCCCTGAGAAAGCCTTGGTTCTGGCGACTACACTGTGGGGCAATGGGGCAGACAGGACAAAGCTTGGGACATCCCAACACGGCAGACAGGTGACAGTGTGAGTCAGAGGCAGCTCGACACAGGAGTTTTACAAACTGGAACTCCACACACGTCCTCCTTACCATTGAGGAGCTGCAGCTCCAGGAAGGTGGCAGAACACACTTTACATGCCCACTGGCTGGGCTCCGACTCCATGGGGGCGCTGTTTTCTGGGGTGCCTGCAGCTTCAAAAGACATGAGAGGAGAAAAAGGTGACCCCCCAAGCAGCTTGTGTCGGAGAAGGGGCGTTTGCTAGGAGGCAGGGATGACAGTGATGACAGCAGCTGACGGCCCTGTGATCACTCCACATGACAGACACCGTTTTCAGAGCTTTACACACGTGGCTGATTCGGTCCTGTGACTGTCCCCTTTTCACAGATGAGGCAACTGAGCACAGAGCCACGCCTGCTGCAGGGTCACCAGTCACAGAACTGTGAACTCCTCCAAGAAGCCAGTCCGGGGGACCAGGATCGTCCCTTCTGTGACTTCATGAGGAAAGTGCATCGTGAAGAGCCAAGCGTAATTCATCAGCCTCTCACCGGCTCATAGAATAAGAGACGATGGAACCCACGCAGCCAGGCAGCGGCGCCCGCCCAGCGCTGTCCAGCAGAGCTTTCTGCAGATGAAAGATGTGCTCCGGAGCTGCTGCCCAGCAAGGCTGCCGGTAACCAGATGTGGCTCGCGTCTCAGGAAATAAGGATTTCATCTTACTCAATTTGAACTTAAACAGCCACCTGAGGCAGCTGGCCACTATCCCAGGCAGCACCTCTATCCCTCAGCCCATGCTGCACAGGAACCTGGGAAGAGACAGCTAAGCTGAGGGGACATGGCATGCAGGGTACACCTGTCCATAAAGAGAACTACAGGCACCTTCTAACAAAAAAGCCACTGATGCTCTTGTGCAACCTAAAATTGGAGGGGCGTTAGGCGAGTGTGCCACGATCTGGCCCAGCCCAGTGTCTCCACGCCTCGTCTGGCAGCCCCTGTGGGCCGGCCCAGGCCAGGACCCCTGCCTGTAACTTCCATTCCAATCACAATACAGCCTGCACTGAAGCTCATCACCCACTGCCAATTCCAGGGGCCACTCACAGACACAAACTCCTGGGTCTTTAAAAAAAATAACCCAAAACCACAACTGCACATGCATTTGGCACTAGGAAGAAACACGGATCTTTTCATATCCAAAACTAGTACTAAGGATGTAATGACTGGAAGATAAAGACACCGATTATTGCTGTAACTGTTTGCATCCATGTTGAGTTTTCATAAGACAACAACAGAAAAGAGGTATAAATGCAATCTGAAATTTTCTGTCATGCTAAAAATAAAGACAAAGCAGAAAGAGTGTGGTGGGCCACCATGCCAGCAGGGAACTTTTCTGGGATGCCTCGTCCCCACCAGCTTCTGTTCCCTTTTACACTTGCTGAGAATCTCCTGCTTGAAGAATCCCAAAGATCGAGGACAAATGGAAATCAGAGCCAAATCCCCACTTCTCACTCACCTTCCCAAATACACACAGGTTCCAAAGAGAAAAACGGTCGCATGTCAGTCTCAGAAAAAGAGGACAAGGAGCCAGCATACCAGAGGCTACCACCTCTGAACAGGGGAGTTTCTTCTAATCCATGTGGGCCGCCGTCTCCAGCAATGAGGCTCCCACACCCCCACGAGTACCAGTTCCCTTCAGCTTGGCGTTCTGCTGCTAAGTACGAGGACTAGAAAAATGTCATGGTGACTGTCCGCTCACCAAGAGAAGAACTCAGGATTTTCCAAATATTCATTGTAAAAGATAAAGAATTCTTAGGAAAAAATATTAGTCAACCGTCAGAAGGCAACTCTTACCGCCAATCACTTAAATATCCAACAAAAGAGAAGTGTCTCAGCAAAATCCAACATGATGCAGCTTTAAAGTGATGCCAGAGATAGTAATAGTAGGGAAAAGGCTTAAGACGTGGTGAGCCAGATTGTGCTTGCAAAGAAACGCAAGCAGTAAGACGGGAGGCGCAGCTAGAGCTCTGCTGCGCAGAGTTTTAAAACAAGGGACAGCAAGGCTACAGCGCAGACAGCAGCCTGGTGTTCCAGTGGGGGCACTGACTGCAGGGCGGCACGAGAGCTTCCTGGGATGAAGTCCTGTAACTCAACTTCGATGGAGCTTAGACAACTGTAGACACTCAAAGTCTCTAAACTGGCCAGGAGTGGTGGCTCACACTTTTAAGTCCAGCTTCTTGGGAGGCTGAGGCACAAGAATTTCTCGAACTCAAGAGGTGGAGGTTGCAGTGAGCCAAGATCACACCATTATACTCCAGCCTGGGCGACAGACCCAGACTCTGTCTCAAAAAAAAAAAAAAAAAAAAAGTCTCTGAGCTGAGTCTTACTGCATGTAAACTATATGTCATGAGTGCTGGTTTTTTAAATAATACAGGGGCTAGTCCAGTGGTTCACGCCTATAATCCCAACACTTTGGGAGGCTGAGGGAGGTGGATCACTTCAGGTCAGGAGTTCAACACCAGCCTGGCCAACAGGGTGAAACCCTATTTCTACTAAAAATACAAAAATTAGCTGGGTGTGATGGTACATGCCTGTAATCCTAGCTACTTGGGAGGCTGAGGCAAGAGAATTTCTTGAACTGGGAGGTGGAGGACTCAGTGAGCTGAGATCAGGCTACTACATTCCAGCCTTGGCCACAGAGCAAGACTCTGTCTCAAAAAAATTAAATTAAATTAAAATCTAAAAATATGAGAAAATGCTCATCAAATGGCAACAACAGTTGAGTTAGAACAGTGATGCTATATGTGCCTCTACAGTTTCCCCAAGTTATAAAATGTGTTTATATTTTACTCTTTTCATAGAAAGGTGACTTTTAAAATTTTCTCCTTTGGAAGCCATGTGTGTTTGAGAAGGTGAGAAATGGGATTCTGGCTCTCATTTCCATCTGTCCACGATCTTGCGGGATTCTTCAAGCAGCGAATTCTCAGAGAGCGAGTGTAAAAGGGAACAGAGGCTGGTGGAGACGGGTGTCCCATAATCACGCCTTGCTGGCATGGTGCCCCACCACACTCTTCCTGGGCCCCATGCTCTCTCCCATGAAGATCCTGGACGCTTCTTGGGCTGCCCCCATCTGTCAGAAGGTTCAGGTTTGTGTAAAGAAAGAAAATCAATTGCAATGTGAGCTCAAGAAAAAGATAAGGCCAGGCACAGTGGTCCATGCCTAGAATCCCAGCACTTCGGGAGGTGGGAGGAATGCTTGCATACAGGAGTTCAAGACCAGCCTAGGCAACATAGTGAGACCCATCTCTACTAAAAATAAAAATTAAAAAAAAAAAAATAGCTGGGTGTGGTGGCACACACCTGTAGCCCCAGCTACTAGGGAAGCTGAGGTGGGAGGATCACCTGAGTCAGGCGCGTGCCTACAGTGAGCCACGATCATGCAGTGTCAGACCCTGTCTCAAAAAACAACAAAAAAAGAAAAAGAGCTAACTAGAAAAGTAAACCTACTACCAGAAAGAAATAAGAAGTAACTTTTAAAGGGATGTGTTACTGCTCCTTCAGTACAAAACCACTTTTCTCTGTATTTAGAAGACAGCTCCACTGATCTGCAAATTGATTTCTATACAAAGATGCACATTTGGAGCAAATGAAAGAAGAAATAGAATTAAGTCAGTAAGTCTTAGGAGTTCTGCTGCTCACCAAGAAAGACTGGGCCACCACACTGAGTGATTTACAGGAAGACGGTTCCTGGGTTCATCAGCCTCCGGGACGGTTCTAGGAGCACACCCATGGCCCTGGGGGCCACTCACATCACTCTGCCTACACCCACTGGGCCAGAGGTGTGACAATGTCCCAAAAGGCTCCTGTCCTCCCACCACGAAGCAGTGTTCTCTCTGGGCGTGTCCACCCCAAAGGCTGTGTTGCTGAACAGGAGTGGAATTACAGTTACCCCAGGAACTCCAGGCCTTCACAGTCTAAACAGTGAGAGCTATGCAAGGGGCCAGCTTTCTGAATGCTTCTGGCCTCTCTTCAAAGGTCTTGTCATCTATTAAGATACTCATTTCTGAGACGCGGGCAGCGTGGAGCTCCAGTGCATAGCTTTAGCCGGGTGAGGTGCTCGACCACCACTCAGGCTCTGCTTGGACCTGGGTGCACTGGGTGGGCAGGGCTTTAGAAGCGCTCCTATGCCTGGAGAGGGACCCCTGGCGGCTCAGGGAGGAGGGACTCCAGGGAAGAAGGAGCCAGGTGGGTGGCAGAAGGTGAGAGGCAGTGTGTGTTGGGGGAGGGGGTGCTGATGTGGCTGCTGGGTTGTTGTTTGAACAGCCAGCAGGTGGACCCAGGGGAAGTCCACCAGGGCAGCCGGCGCTACTTCAAGGACCAAGCTGGAGCTCAACAGGGGCTCTCTCAGGAGGGGAAGGAAAGGAGGAACCCAACCAACCAGTGGGTGGATAGGAATCGCGATGTTCACTACTTCTCTAGAAATGACTGCTTGTCATCCATCCCCGAACACAAGTGACCATCCTAAAAAGCATTTCTGAAATCTAACAGTAACCAAGTTGTTTATTTATCTCCCATTAAAAACCTTGTTTAGGTTTACGCTGTGCTCAAGTGATCATACGTTCCCATTCATGCAGACCATCCTGGTAGGTTGACTAAAAGTCCCCTTTTGCTCTCAGAGGTTTTAGGGAGGAATGGGAATTACCCTAGAAACTCCGGAATCAGGAGGTGACTCTACTGAACCACACAGTCCCAGGCTGACTTCATTTAAATCTATTGTTTCAAACTTAGCTCCAGACTGAAGGGTCTCCGGCAGGTAAAATGACGACAAAACACCTGTGGTTCCAATAAGAGGGGACAACATTTGTTTTGACCTTAGCCTTGAGAGTGGTGAGGGCATCACCCAGGTTACAAACTGACCGGGGGTAAATGGCCAAGGCCAGCATCTCAGAACCCCACCCCCAGCGTGGCCGCAGTCTGGGCTGGCCGTGGGCACACGCACTGCCAGCTGCCTAGGCCTTCAGGAATTCCAGACACAGGTCCCGATGATCACAGTGACTTGGGCTCTGCTTGGAAAGCCCAGCCACGCAGGACTTGGAAATGGCCCCTGATCCAGCAGGTGCTGCCACGGGGGCCTCTCTGATGCTGGGTTGGGCCGGGCCAGGTATCCGGTTTTGGCAAAGCCAAGAGGGTGGGGCTAGGAGCAGGGTGAAGAGCAGTGGGTTTCTCCAAGTTCTTTTTGTCCCTTTCACTGTTAAAGAACTCCCCACAAAGCCACAGTCTTTTTCTGCAAACATATCTGTGAAGGATGCGAAGTCCTGCCTTTACCATCCTGGCGGAAGAGGACGCTGCCACCCCTGCAGGCGCTGCAGAGAGCTGCCCCGCCTGGCTCCCCACTGACACTCCCCGGCAGCATCCCCAGTGGCTCCTCTCCACCCAGACCTCACAGGGCCCATAATGGGTTCAACAGTGGCTCCCCGAAATTCACACCCACCTATAGCCCTTAAGAGAGGATCCTTGCAGATGGCATCAAGTTAACGTGAGGTCATGCTGGATTGGGGAGGCCTAAATCCAATGACTGGTGGCCTTATGTAGAGAGGACACAGAGACATGGGGGAGAAGACAGGCAGAGGCTGGAGTGACGCAGCCACAGGCCAAGGGATGCAAAAGCCTGCTGTGCCGGCCGCCACCAGAGGCTGCGGAGAGGCCCAGGACAAAGTCTCCCTCCAGGTTCCCAGAAGGAGCCAGCCCTGGTGCCACCTTGATCCTGGATGTCTGGACTCCACCACTTTGGGAGTGCACATTTCTGACCTGAAAGCCACTGGGGTTGGTGGTGGTTTGTGAGGGCAGCACAGCGCCGGGACACTCCCACGCAACACCGGGACACTCCCACGAGACACGCCCACGCGGCCCAGGGACACTCACTCACAGCCCATTGCGGACTCCTCCGTCACTCCGCTTTATCTGCCCACCTGGGATTAGGGGACAACGAGGTGCATTTCACAAAGCCTCAATCATACTGACAAACAGGACAGATAAAAACCTTCCAAATCTGTGAAGAATCTTACACTATGGAGCTACCAATATTTTGGATTACACTGCATTTATAAACAAGGAAACAAGGGTCATGTGAGAATCAGGTCATTTGGGTGGGGGGAGAGTCAATATCTATTTCTCCCCCTTGAGCAAGAATCTTCATAGCAACCACAGACAATGTGTGCTCCTGGGTAGTGTTAGCTTCTGCCATATGAAATTGATGGTTTGCAGGTCGGAAGACATCAAATATCAGGAAGTTCATATGGTTTCTTCAGGTTTTATGAGGAGGATCTATGCCAAAAAGACCCACAACACGGATGAGAAAGATTTAAAGTTCAACAGGCACGCTTGGTGGGGAAAGTGGTGTCCCGACCCCGGGTTAGCAGGACAGGCACTGTGGTTTGCTTTTCCAAAGGAATGCTAGATTTGGGCAGATCACTCACATACGTCCACTAGGGCTTTCTTTGAACATGCACACACATGCATACATACACACACACACACAGATATGCACACGTACGTGCACACACAGATACGCACGCGCACACACACACACACACACACACAGATACTCCCATGTGTGCGCGCACACACTCCCCTGAAATCCGGGAGGAGGCCACTGCACGGGGAAGAGCAGCACTGGAGCCGGAGGCCAGGGACCAATCCTGATTTCTTCATCTACTTCACTGTGACCTGGGCTCAGTTCCTTCACCTCTCTGTGCTCTGTCTCCTCTGTCCAGAGACAGGGTGAATACCCCTGCCTCATGGGATCAGGAGGATGAGTCACAGACTATAGCCCTGAGGGCAGAGCTCAGCAGTCACGCACCACATAGCAACGTTTCAGTCAACGACAGTGGTCCCAGAAGGTCATAATGCAGTACTTTCCCTGTATTACCTGGTCTATGTTCACAAGGACAAATACCATGTGTTAAAGGGCCCACTGCATGCAGGACAGGCACATGCTGGACAGGTTGGCAGCCTAGAACGGCGAGCTACACCGTACGGCCTGGGTGCGTAGTGGGCCATGCCATCAAGGTGCGTGAGAGTGCGCTCTGCGGCACTCCAATAACAAAGACATCACCCCAGGACACACTTCTCAGAATGCATCTCTGCCTGACTGTGTCAGCTTGTGTTACATCCGCATGCCAAACTCACCAAGGATGTTTAACAAGCGGAAAGACAGACCTGACTCTCTGCACCCCAGCAGCTGGCCCCACACAACCCACCTCATCAGCCTGGGGTCAGCACAGAGCCAGGGGGCCATACCCATCGGCGGGGCACTAGGGAAGGCGACCCAGGACCAGGGGCCGCCACGTACCGTGGGCGCTGGAGCAGGCCTGCTTCAGCATGGGCTTGTCCATCTTCTTGGCATAGAAGGCCGCGTACCACACGCGCAGCTCGGTGCCCGGGGGGATGTCCCTGGAGGTGGTGAAGTACACGTCGCTGCCGTGCTGGTAGGCCGTCAGGTTCTGGTGCTCAGCCTCCGCCGCCGGCCGCACCAGCATCATCCAGTTGCAGTCATCCTCGTTGGAGGTGTCGAAGCACACGGGGTGTCCGTCCTTCTGGAACACCTGAGGGTGAGTCAGCCCACGAAGATGCCAGGGAAATGGCAGATCACCCATCTGCGTGTCAGCGTGTGGGGGGCGGGTGCTGAGGAACCCATCTACACAGTGCCACGTCAGAGGCCAGAAGGGATCCCGTACAGGATACTGAGGTGGGAGGGTCACAGGTAGACCATGTGGCTTCAACAGGTCAGATTTGTCACAGGCAAAAGGAAGCAGCAGACACAGCCAACGGGTCCATGTGTCACTGGGACACCTGGGTGTGACTCATGGCCCAGGTACAGAACTCAAGTTCTAATCGGGTTCTAGTGGGCATGGGGACACTGAGGTTCTAGTCCTGGTGCAGGTGGGCTTTGAGTGGACACCTGAGCTCTGCTCCTAGTCCAGGTGTCATGGGAACAGACACCTAGGCTCCACAGATGGCCACTGGGAACTGGGACACTGAGTTCTACACCCAGCCCTGCCACAGGCATGCTGGGTTCCTCAGGCTTTACCAGCTGCCTGCTTGGCTATAAAGCAGCACTATTTCTTTATGGATTAAATGCAGGCAGGCAGTAGGGAGAGAAACTTAAATATTTTGAAGTTCAGATCAACCACCCGAGTACAGGAGGGTTTTGTTCCTTATTTTCTGAATGCCATGATCTCTTCCTCACTGTGGGAAGACAGCTCTCCCCTCTCCTAAGCTTTTCCCAGAGAGGCCTCTCTGAGGACAGAGCCCTTGGAAGTAAAAGGCAGGGAGCGGGGACAACCATCCACTTAACGACCCCCAGTTGCTGAGGAAGGCGTGCTCCCAGCCGGCGGCATCCTCGCTCTGGTGGGCATACAGGAGCTGAACGCTGGAGCGTGCACTGAAAACAGCCCAGTACCAGGCAGTGACCTTCAGAATCGAGTAGCTGAAAGACCACCAAATAGGTACAACAGACTTCTTTAAAGGGGCCTGGCCCCAACCATGCACCCACACCAACTGTGTACATCAGCCAGACAGGTGCTGCAAAGGACACGCAGGCAGCCAACGGCCTTTCAGAGGCTGGTTTAGGCACTGCTATGTATTTCTTCAACTTAAAACTTTCCTTCTTTCCCTTCCTTCCTTCTCCTCCCTCCCTCCCTCCCTTCTTTCTTTCTCTTTGTAAACAAATAAAGTGTCTTTCCCTTTTTTTCCTTTTTGCTGAAATCTGCCTTCCAAGATCAGTTTTCAAAGGACTTCCGAAAACCCAAGCTTGTTGACTTCCGCTGCCTATCCTAAAACAAGCGGATCCCTTTTAAGGGTCTCTAAGAAAAGTTTGCTGACTAGCAACCCGTTCCTCCTTTGTTTATTTCACAGATATTTCTGAAGACTGGCTGGCTTGGGGTACGACACTGAGGGCAGGCATGGGAACAGTAAAAACCCACCTCGCCTGGCCTCACATGCCTTCCAGAGGGCTGATTTTTTAAGTATTCCAGAGCCTGCCTTGCAATTTACATACATTTTAGTTTTCTTAAATTCACGTAAAAGTAGAGAACCACTGTCTTCTCTCAGTGTGATGTGCTTTTTAGAGCTGCCAGACTTTGTACTATGCCCAAAATCTCACCACTGCCTCAACAAACACCTTCCCTTTGAAAGAGCTTTGCAAACTACCCAACGCTGTGCACAGGCATGGAAATAACCAGAGTGACGCAGCCCCACAAGAAGCGGCCTCATAAAGCCTGTGACAGCCACGGAAGGTGCAGGACAACTGGAGTCGTGTTCGGGGTTTCTCCTGCATATGTTTTAAACACGCTCATCAGTGTTTTGCAAAACTGAAAATTACAAAATACGGCCAGGCGCAGTGGCTCATGCCTGTAATCCCAGCACTCTGGGAGGCTGAGGCAGGTGGATCACCTGAGGTCAGGAGTTTGAGACCTGCCTGGGCAACATGGTGAAACCCCGTCTCTACTCAAAATACAAAAATTAGTGGGGCGTGGTGGCACCTGTAATCGCAGCTACCTGGGAGGCTGAGGCAGGAGAATCGCTTGAACCAGGAAGGCAAAAGTTGCAGTGAGCTGAGATCACGGCACTGCACTCCAGCCTGGGCAACAAGAGCAAAAGTCCATCTCAAAAAAAAAAGAAAAACAAAAAGAAAATGACACAATACTAACTTAATATTGATGCCCTTGTAATATAAAAACAAAAATTTTCTTGGAAACTAAGCAGACCTACAATATTTAGAGCTGTTTTCAAGGCATTTCTAAATCATGGAAACTCAGTAGTTCCTTCTCCCCATTCCCACATAGGAAGGCCATCAACACCCAGCTCCTCAGCTCCCGTTTGGCAATGGCCTTTACCTTCAGGGGAAACGCGGACTCCTTTTCCCATTTGGCGACCCTCCTGGACTCAAAGGGACCAAACTGTGTCCGCTTGACAAGCTGAGTGACGGCGAACACCCCCTCGGCTCCATCTTCCAGTCGTCTGATCTCCAAGTTGGGAGGAAGGGATGACCTGGAAATGGGATAGAGCAAGGCTCGGAAGACAGCACTCATACCAGGGACCTGTGTGTTAAGATAACCTAAGAGCTCACTCTCACTGACGGCCAGGGGTCTTCTGAAATGGAATTCTCCAGGTAATAAAATAGACGCATTCCAGGCCAGGTGCAGTGGGAGGATCGCATAAGACCAGGAGTTTGAGACCAGCCCAGACAACGTGGTAAAACTGTGTCTCTACAAAAAGTACAAAAAATTAGCTGGGCATGGTGGTGCGTGCCTGTAGTCCCAGCTACTACGGAGGCTGAGGCGGGAGGATCACTTGAGCCCAGGAGTTTGAGGCTGCAGTGAGCCGAGACTGGGTCACTGCACTGTAGCCTGAGTGACAGCGCAGGACCCTGTCTCAAAGAAAACAAAACGAAAAAAAACGCAGGAGCCTTCCTAATAGGTGCCGAATGAGGACTGAGGCTGAGGTTGTGAAGATCCCTCGGGCTGTGGCAGTGGAGCCGTAATCTTGTGTCCTTAGCTACACGAGGCCGACCACAAGGCCCTGGTGAGATTCACCCAGAGCATGCCACAGCGGGGCTGTTTACTGAACGGCGGGTTTAACTCCCCATGGGAAAGACAGTGCCAACAGGTGCCTCCCTGGTGGGGCTGCTATGAGACTGAACAGGGTCAGACTGGTAGGTCCAGCGATGGAGGGCGGACCACAGGGAACTTGCTGCGGAGGAGCTGTGCGGAAGCACCCCGAGAAAGACGAGTGCCACGGGCGTCCTAAATTCCAAAAAGTGTTTCCAGCCAAGTGGCGGGTCAGTTTCACTGAGGATGTGACCTCTTAAACTGAAGTGGAAGAATGTCAGGGATGGGGTCTGGGGAGGAAGGTACAGGAGCCGGGACGAGCCCAGGACATGTCCAGGACAGAGGCGGGCATGGGGTGCCCAGCACACAGGCCCCTCAGAGAGAGGAGGGCATGGGGTGTCCAGTGCACAGGCCCTCGGACAGAGGAGGCATGGGGTGCCCAGAGCACAGGACCCTCAGGGTGGGCAGGAGGCCACTGAGACAAGGATCCAGCACAGGGTCTGACTTCAGGACCAGAGGTTTCAGCTGAATATCCACGGGCGACAGGCAGCCCCTGAAGTTCTGGGGAAGAGGGGGTGGATGTGCTCTCTACTTGAGGCCAAAACATTAAATTTCTTTGTTTTGAGTCACACTAAGAAAAAAATAAACGAACGACATTGAGGACAGTTGGGAGGTTCCTGGAAACAGTCCTGAAGAGATGGCGACCACCTCCGCAGCAGCAACACACCAGGTACCGCCACCTACAACGCCACGGCCACCACACAGGAGCCAGCATTCTCTCCCCTTTATAGAGGCCACCAAGAAATGGAGGGCGCCTTGTCCAAGCCCACCTGCCCTGGACTGCCCTAGGCATAGCCTCCCGCAGGTGAGGGTGGAACAGCAGGGCAGCTGCTGCCCACTGAGCCAACAGGCCTGCAGGGGCTGCTTCCAGAAGCTGCTGTGGGTCAGCCCTGTCCCTGTCCTCATGACCCGGCATGCCCCCCTGCCTGAGTGTGCACGTGTCCGCTGGCAGGCCAAGACCTGGAATGCACAGAGACGCCGACGAGCAGACCTCAGCTTGACCGCTGGTGCTTGGCACACCGACCACCTTGGCCAGTCCACTCTCTTGCAGCCTCCACATTGAGTCAGGAACAGCTGGGCTCCTAAGAACCCTGAAGCGGATCAAAGAAACTCACTCTGGAGCTTTGAAGCACATGTTTTGGTGCATCCCAGCAGAGAGGCTGCTCAGTTCACGGTGGGAGGGAAATCGCTGGCACTCACTCGGAATGCCTCTGTTCTCCCTCATGTTCCTTCCTCTCTGTCTGCAGATACAGAGGCTGCTCTGCTCCTGCAGAGTCACAGCTGGCATAATGACAGGCCCGGGACCGTGGAAGCAGCTCACGGCGGTCACTCACCTTGCCCTGCTTAACACAAAGGAGTCTTTGACCATGACCACTGGGCCCAGCTCGGGACATTCGGAGTCGTGGTATTGGCTGCAGTCTTCACACCCTGCAAGCAGACATCCGAGCATCAGAGCACCCAGGGAGGGAGACACCCAGAGAACACAGAGCTGGGAAATGGGGACCCCGGCCCTGTGAGGGTGACCTAGAGTCGAAGATGCATGCCGACACGGCAAAGACAAGCAAGGGAGGGGGCATCGGATGGCAAGAGGCCGGTGTCCCCAAGGCCTCCCTCAGCACTCACGCACACATGAGGAGTGCAAACGCAGGACACGCGCCCAGGGAAAGCTCCAGCCCCGCCACACACCTCAAATCAAGCACGGTCACCCCACGGTGACGCAAAGCAAGACCCTCCCCAAAGAATGAGCATAAGTGAAAACAGCCAATGTTAATGGGTTCATGATAACTCTAACACACTTCCCTCCTGCTCAGCCCTGGATTACTTTTCTGGACCATGTGCTGCCCCCTGCAAAGTGCTCTCTGTAGCAGTTCTGAGAAAGGTGATCCTGTGGAAAACCACACCCCTATAGTGCACCACTCATGAAATAAATCGTGTTTCACAGGGAAATTGTAAATCCATAGCTTTTCTATATTATAAAAACCAAATGTGGATGTGGCTTTGCCCAGACAGCAAGCGCCATGCCCGTGTGGTGCCATGACACAGGGTTGGTCTCGGACAGGTCTGTGGGTCACTTACAGATGAACATGATCTCTTCACTCCCATCTTCAGCCATCGCTGACACCTGTCAGGACATAAGAGAGTCTCATTAATGATAATCTCTTACCAAAATAATTTTGCTGTTTTTTTTTTTCTTTGAGATTGAGCTCCCTCTGCACCCAGGCTGGAGTGCAGTAGAACAATCTTGGCTCATTGCAACCTCTGCCTCCCAAGTTCAAGGGATTCTCCTGCCTCAGCCTCCCAGGTAGCTGGGACTCCAGGTGCCCGCCACTACACCCAGCTAATTTTTGTATTTTTAGTAGAGACAGGGTTTCACCATATTGGGCAAGCTGGTCTTGAACTCCTGGCCTCCCATGATTCACCTGCCTGGGCCTCCCAAGGTGCTGGCATTACAGGTGTGATCCATTGTGCCCAGCCTCTTACCAAAATAATGCTTAAGACAACTCGTACCAAGGCCTCCTCCAGCTGGTGTAGGGCAATTACGTGGTGCTTTACAGAGAGCACACAGTGAGGTGTCCTCTTGTTACGGGATAGGGCTGGAGTCACTGAAACACCTTCTCACCTCAAATAATATTATTTTTAATAAAAGCAATGGATTTAACTCAGACTTTCACCTTTTCATATTAGCCATCAATTTCCATTTTTAAAACAAATAAAACAGCTTTTTTGGAGACAGGGTCTTGCTCTGCCTCCCAGGCTGGAGTGCAGTGGTGTGATCACGGCTCACTACAGCCTCTGCCTGCTGGGCTCAGGCAACCCTCCCGCCTCAGCCTCCCAAGTAGCTGGGTCTATGGATGCAGGCCACTACATCCTGCTAATAGTTCCAGCTGGTCCCAAACTTCTGGGCTCAATCGATCCTCCAAGCTCAGTCTTCCAAAGTGCTGGGATTATAGCACAAGCCATCGTGCCTGCCTATGTCACCATTTTAAAAAGCCAGCTGTCACTTTTTTTCCCCTTACTCCCTGAGCCGTGACTTCCTCAAGGGCAGGTATGTCTAATGCAATCTTTTATCTTCAGCTCCTAACATATGGCTGGTGCCCCATGCACACTCATTTCTCTGGGGACTAAATCGACACGTGGCATTGTGGAGGACTCTCGTGCTCCCACATAAGCTGTTATCGGAGCCAGCAGTTCTATTTCCTATCCATCCTTGAGGTTCACCTCTAGAAACACTTGCACACTGGGTAGATGAGCTCAAACTGACCACCACCACCACACACACATATTCACAGGGTGATCTAGACGTCATTCATTCTGGGGCTTCACATTCATGGGCTGTAAAATGGAAATAAAAACACCCACCTCATGCAGTTTGGGGGAGCATAAAGTGAGATACACACAGTATGTACTACCAAATAATCATTCCTCCTCTGCCCACCCCCATCCCCAACTGTGCCCACCGGCACTTCCTTCCTGCGTCCTGCTTCTCTGATGCCCGCTGCTGGGTGGTTTAGGAAGGCGTGCATGCTGGCACTTCCTGAATGCTGATTCCAACATGCTCTCCACCCAGCTCATCCCCAGGAGCTTGAAGGGTGAAAAGCAGACCATGCAAAGCCTATATGGAAACTCACAGTCACTGAACACACGTGTGTGAGAGCAGCGTGGGGTTGAAAACTTCAAGTTAGGAGAGTGAGTTAGCTATAAGGAAGTGAGGCAGAGGAGAGAGAGTGTCAATTTGCCCTTAAGATGCCAGAAATAACCAGGGTGAAATTTTCTCCCAAAACAGCAGCATATCTTCTTTTCCTGGGAGCACACATTTACGTTCAAAGGCGTCTCGTGCAGCCCTGGCAAGTCTCACTCAGTTTCACAGCGGCATTCAGCCTCGCCTGCCGCAGTTCCTGTGGATAAGCACCTCTGCGTGAATAGGGACCAGTCTGGGATGGGGATCAGCTGGGCCGTGAGCAGGAGATGAACAGGAACAAAGGGCAGAAGAAACGCTGGGTCGGGTTGGGGGGGTCACGCTTTCATGAGTTGCTGTTGTGCTACTGGAGGTCTAGGACCTGTGTGCCCTCTGCAGGAACCCTCACCACTCACGGTCCGGAGCTCGGGCAATGGGAACGGCAGGCCTTAAGAGGCGACCCACACTGTGGTCAGATCACCGAAGAATACAGAGTCCCAACAAAGTGACTGGAATCGGAGTGGGAGGATGGAGGGAAGTCATCCTGGCCTTGCTTACCAGGAAGCCTGGATGAATCCCCTGAGGCCTGGCATGGTCTCCCGGGGGCAGACCCTGCCTCTGGCCTGCACCTCTACAGACTGCCCACACCTCCAGGTGCCCCCAAAGAAGGTCCCCTCTGAGTGGAGCTGCTGGGAGAGGAAACCCAGAAAAGAGGGTCGGGGGAAGCAGGAGAGCGGGGTTCAGCCTCCTGTGCTCACTCTGTATGTAAACGTCTGAGTCCTGGCAATAAGGGTCCTGATTAGCAGCATCTGGTCCCCAAAATGTGGCCTCTCTAAAATCACTCCTCAAGGCCCAGTATCAGAGATCACAGCCACCCTGGGCTGCAGATCAGGCCTGAGTAACGGAGCATCTTCAAAGTCTTTGCTGTCTTGGCAAAAATCCCTTTAACACTCAGAAAGTGCCTTTATAGAGGGGAAGTGTGGTCTCCAGACCTCTAAAGCACACAAGACATCCCAGAATAAGGCACTCAGGAAGTACTGTTTCAGGGAAAAGGAGAGGAAAAAAGAACTTGAAGTTCAATATACCAGCCAGGCGCGGGGCTCACACCTGTAATCCCAGCGCTTTGAGAGGTGGGGGCAGGTGGATCACTTCAGGTCAGGAGTTCAAGAGCTGCCTGGACAACATGGTGAAATCCCATCTCTACTAAAAGTACAAAAACAAGCCGGGCATGGTGGCATGTGCCCATAATCCCAGCTACGTGGAAGGCTGAGGCAGGAGAATCGCTTGAAACCGGGAGGCGGAGGTTGAAGTGAGCTGAAATTGCGCAGCTGCACTCCAGCCTGGACGACCGAGTGAGACTTCATCAAAAAAAAAAAAAAAAAAAAAAGTGCAAGATCCCCCCTAGCTTAACCACCAGTCCTGGGAAGACTTACCTTACATCAGTGATTTCAACATGAGGTCCCTGGATCAGGAACCAGCAGTGACAGCATTGCTTGGGAGCATCTCAGAAATGCAATCCTTGCCCCCCACCCACAGACCTGCTGAATCAGGCTCTGCAGAGGGCCCTGCACTCTGCTTGCAAAGCCCTCTGGGAGGTTCGGTGCAGCCCAAGTCTGAGGACCACTACTTTGCCTGAAATCTCTTTAAAATTTAAACGTCTGCTATGGCAAAAACTAACTAAGCACAACTGCTATCACAGGAAGACCACAGCAATAACATCAGGAAACCCAGCTTATCACAAATGTCAATTCAGCTCAGCCCAGGACCATCTGCATCTAACCTGGTGGTAAACGGGAAATGAGGGGTGACTGCAGGCAAATGTTCCTTACACAGAATGCTCAGTGAAGACAATTGCTAAAAACAACTTTGAAAAAGAAGGCTGAAGCGAGAGACTCAGTTTACCTGACTTCAAATTTAATTGTCAAGCTACCGTAATGAAAACTTTGATACCGGTGAGACGGCGGACAGAGATCAATGGAACAGAACAGACCACCCAGAAACAGACCTAAACAAACACGCCCAAGGCGTTTATTTTTTGTTTTTTTTTTTTTGAGACAGAGTCTTACTCTGTCACCAGGCTGGAGTGCAGTGGCGGGATCTCAGCTCACTGCAACTTCCGCCTCCTGGCCTCAAGTGATTCTCCGGCCTCAGCCTCCCAAGTAGCTAGGACTACAGGCGCATGCCACCATGCTGGACTAATTTTGTATTTTTAGTAGAAATGGGGTTTCACCATGCTGGCCAGGATGGTCTTGATCTCTTGACCTCATGATCTGCTCACCTCAAATTAAGATTTAGTAATCCCTCCCCAAGTGCTGGGATTACAGGAGTGAGCCACCGTGCCCAGCCTGCATTTTTTACAAAGACAAAGTAATCCAAGTGAAGAAGGGCAGCCATTTCAACAGATGGTACTGGAGCAACTGGGCACCCACAGGGAAAAAATAAACCATAACCTCATAACTCATTAGAAAATTAACTCAAAATGGATCATAGCCTGAACACATAAAATATCAAATAATAATAGAACTTAGAAAAACAGAAAATCTTTGGGCTCTAGGGCCAGCCACAGTTTTAAACTTGTCACCAAAACTGCAATCTATAAAAGGAAAACCATTTGCATCTTCATTCAAAAGGCAGCAGCCAACCCAAAAACCAACATGTCAAAAGTAAACCTCTGGGCTGTCCTGGCTTCCCTGACGATGTCACTCTGTCCCCACCTCCTCCATCTTGGGACGTGGTTGTCAGAGAGACCTGGAACCCCCGGGACCTCTCTAGGCTCCCTCTCACACTCGCCATCACCACCACTCCACCTGCAGCCCCCGTTACTGCCTCCCTTGGCCACAGCCCACTTTCTCTACCTGTAAGGCTGCAAGGGTCTCCAGATAACTCTTCCTCCTCTGCCCAGGCCACCAACCCATTTTCCACATAGCAGAGAACGTAAATCCAATATACCACTTGCCAGCCTCATGCGTCATCGGCTTCCCACTGTCCCAGGAACAAAGCCCAAACTCCTGCACACGACCAGGCACTGCCTTTCTTGACAGCCTTCTCACTGCCCCTCACCCACCCCCTCTCCAGCCACACTTCCAGGAACCGCCAATCTGGGTCCTGCTCCTGGGCCTTTGCATGTGCTCGCACCCTGGCTGGAATCCACTCCAGCCCTCTCTGCAAAGCCTGCTCACTCCTCAGTCTTAGCTTAACGTCACTTCTTGGGGCAGGGGGGTGGGGAGGGGTCTCCCTGATCCACCTGTCCAAAGTGCGGCGCACTTTCTAAAAGCGCTCTGTGATTTCCTCCGCAGCTGTCATCGTGTAGCCATGGCTGTGTGTTACTGATGTCACGTCTCTCCCACCACACATCATGGGCCAAGAGAGCAAGACCTGTGGCAGCCTTGCACAGCAGAATATACTTGGACCCAGCGGGCACAGTGGCTCACGCCTGTAATCCCAGCATCTTGGGAGGCCGAGGCAGGCAGATCATGAGGTCAAGAGATCGTGACCATCCTGACCAACATGGGGAAACCCCATCTCTACTAAAAATACAAAAATTAGCTGGGCGCGGTAGTGCATGCCTGTAATCCCAGCTACTCAGGAGGGTAAGGCAGGAGAATCGCTTGAACCTGGGAGGTGGAGGTTGCAGTGAGCTGAGATTGTACCACAGCCCTCCAGCCTGGGCCACAGAGTAAGACTCTGTCTCAAAAAAAAAAAAAGAATATACCTGGGCCTTCGCTGGCACTGGCACATGGGAGAGACTGATGTCTGATAAAATAATCGGCCACTTCCTGGTGCACCGTTAATACACCCCAGGCACGGCCACGTCCCCTCAGTTCACCACGGAGGTCCCACCAAGGGACAGAGCGCTAACCTCACCCACCTAGAAACTTCCTCCCTTCAATTACTCTCACCTCCTCTGTGATCCCCCCAAAAAGTTGACTCTTCCCAAACCACTATCTCAGCTGTCACATAATGTCATGCACCCAGTCTGTTTTTTCTACTAGATTTATTTTCTTTCATTTTATTTTGAGACAGGGTCCCGCTCTGTCACCCAAGCTGGAATATCACGGTGCCATCACAGCTCACCAAAGCCTCAATCTCATGGCCTCCAGCGATCCTCCAGCATCAGCCTCTCAAGTAGCTGGGGCTACAGGCATGCACCACCACGCCCAGCCAATTTTTCAATTTTTTGTAAAGAGTTGGTCTCACGGTGTTGGCCAGGCTGGTCTCAAACTCCTGGCCTCAAGTGATCCTCCTGCTTCAGCCTCCCACTTCGGATTACAGGTGTGAGCTGCCATGCCCAGTCTCTACTAGCTCTTTAACCACGAAACACGGAAGTTTAAAACCGATTTTTTCCACCCACTCCCTCTGTTCAGTTCTCATGTACTTTGTGTGTCACACCCTATGTACGGGAGAGCCCTGATAAATCTTATGACCTAACGCCTTCTTCACCTCCAGATAATTGAGAGTGCTTGGAAAGTTCCAATGCTTTGTTTGCACAAGTTATGCCAAGAAAGTTCAAAAGTTTGGTTAGATTAGCACTAATATCTGAAGACAAATTTTACATGTTCCATATAAAAATGATTTTAAACTTTTATATCATTTCTTTCGATATTTACAGGGCACCTGCTGGGTGCAAGGTTCCAATGCTACCACAACGGCCTGCGCGTGGCCTCTGACATCCCCAGCCCACAACAGGAGGTGGCCTCGGCCTGGGGTCTTTCTCCTTAGTGGCCTCCAGGGACCACCCTGGTCTGGCTTTGGCCAGGCCGCTGCCTTCCCTCCACTTGACACTAAGCCTGGCTATGGGTTTCCAGGTTATGTACTTGTAAGAACATTCAAACGAAGCCTGTGCTGCTGGAGAAATCTTGCAAGCCAACCATGCTGTTCTTGGAATCTGCAGCTCTTCAGGAAACTGCCTGGCACCGCAGTGAGAACACCTTATCAGCTCAAAGAAAACGGCGTCCGCTTCCTGTCCAGATACTCGTGGGGCGCCCGCCATGGCCGCGTGGTGTTGAAGGGCTGCTCAGCTGGGGCAGCAGAACGAACACAAAGCTTCTCCCCTTCCACACACGCCACACAAGAGAGGATGTGACCGGGGCCTGCACGGGGAAACGAGAGAGGGCCAGTGGAACCCAGATCTGCCTGGACCCCCGACGCGCATCTTGACTTCTGCGGAGAAGCCAGCAGAATGCCTCCGCTCCCTGGGGACACCCTGCCCACTCACTTCTCAGTGCAGAGCGGGAAGGTCCAGAACAAGGAATGTGAACTTTCTGTTGTGACCAGATGGCTGTGCCCCGCCAGGTTCAACCACAACCTGCTCACCTGGGAGGGTAACCTCCCCAGGCAGGGGCTGAGGGAGCGGGGACGCCTTTCTGTGCTGAGCTCTGAGATGTGGGGAGACGCCCGACACCCTCAGCTCAGAAACCTCACTGACTAGCTGCGTTTCGCACAGATGTTCTGTCCACACGGAGGGACCCTGCAGAAGGCAGCCGCTCAGGGGCCTCCGCTGCGCCCACAGCCACACCCCTAACACTGAAGACTTAAGACAAAACTCCTTCCTGCTCTAGCGCTGACCATCTCCGTTCACAATCTTCCCCAGGGCTGGGGCGGATTTTCCTGTTCCCCCAGGAAAAGTCTTGTGCAAAGGGTCCTGACAGCAGTGAAAGGAAAGCAAGCTGAGGCTCCACACACCTGAGCAGAACAGGTGAGACAGAAATGTTTAAGAAACAGGGTCTCACTCTGTTGCCCAGGCTGGAGCGCAGTGGTTTTTCACTGGCCTGAAGATAGCACTATGGCTGCAAACTCCTGGGCACAAGCGACACTTCTGCCTCGGCCTCCCGCAGAGCTAGGAGTACAGGCATGTGCCATTGTGCCTAGCTTGAAAAATAGTTTAAAGACTATTTATTAATGTGATCTGCAAGGCTGAGGAGGTTTAGAAAAAGCTGGTTTTGAAATACTGGGAAATGAAAGCTTCACAATTTTAAAAGACAAATGCCTAGAGATAATGTTCTCCATCTCTACAATTTTGTCATTTCAAAAATGTTGTATAGGCCGGGTGTGGTGGCTCACACCTGTAATCCCAGCACTTTGGGAGGCCAAGGCAGGTGGATCACCTGAGATCAGGAGTTCAAGACCAGCTTGCCCAACATGGCAAAACCCTGTCTATACCAAAAATACAAAAATTATACAGGCGTGGTGGCAGGTGCCTGTAATCCCAGCTACTCGAGAGGCTGAGGCAGGAGAATCAATTGAACCTGGGAGGCAGAGGTTGCAGTGAGCCAAGATTGTGCCACTGCATTCCAGCCTGGGTGACAGAGCAAGACTCTGTCTCAAAAAAAAAAAAAAAAAAAAAAAAGTCATATAAATGAGATACCTGTGACTTTTGAGATTGGCTTTTTCTAATTCAAATAACACCCTGGAGATCCCTCCAGGAAGTTGCCTCTATCACAAGCTCATTCCTTTTTATTGCTGAATAATATTCGGTGGTTCAAGTGCATCACCATTTGTTTAGCAATTCACTCAAACACAGAAGGATACTTGGGTTTTTTTTACACATGGGGCTGTGACAAATAAAGCTGTTAGGAGCAATCGTGTACAGGTTCTTTTATAGTAAGTTTTCATTTCTCTGAGATAAACACCCAAGAGTGCAATGACTGGGTCATCTGTGAGGAGGATGCTTCATTTTTTAATAAACTGACAGGCTGTTTTCCGGAGAGGCTGTAGCACTTTGCACTCCCACCAGCAACACAGGAGAGACAGTTTCTCAGCAGCCTCACCAGCCCCAGTGGTGCCATTCTGGCAGATGTGAAGTGGTGTCTCCTTGTGGTTTTAATTTGCATTTCCCTAGTGGCTAATGACGCTGAATATCTTTTCATGTGCTTCTGGCCACATGTATTAATAAATCCTCTTTAGCAAAAGGGGTTTTTCGTGTCTTTTGCCAATTTTTGTGTTCTTCTGAGACAGAGTCTCGCTCTGTCACCCAGCTGGAGTGCAGTGACGCAATCTTGGCTCACTGCAACCTTCGCCTCCTGGGTTCAAGCGAGTCTCCTGCCTCAGCCTCCCAAGTAGCTGGGACTACAGGTGCACGCCACCACGCCCAGCTACTTCTTGTATTTTTGATAGAGATGGGGTTTTTCACCATGTTGGCCAGGATGGTCTCGATCTCTTGACCTCGTGATCCGCCCACATCGGTTTCCCAAAGTGCTGGGATTACAGGCGTGAGCCACCGTGCATGGCTCTTTTGCCCATTTTCTGGTTGGACTGACAGGGTTATTTTACTGATGTGTTTGAGAGTTCCTTATCTGTATATGTAGATGCTTTGTCACGAGTAGTTTGCAAGTATTTTCTCCCTGTATGGGGCTTTTCATCCCTCCTACTCCCAGTGTTAGGGTCTTCTGCAGAGCGATGGTTTTTAACTTTGTTGATGCCTAATGGATTGACTTTCCCTTCCAGACTCTGCTCTGGTATCGCATCTAACACCTCTCTTCACCAAGCCCAAGGTTCGGAAGACTTTCTCCTACGTTTCCCAGAAGTCTTTGCTTTTAAGAGAGACTCTCACTCTGACGCCCCGGCTGGAGCAGCGGCATGATCTCGGCTCACTGCAGCCTCTACCTCCAGGGCTCAAGCGCTCTCCTTGCCTCAGCCTCCTGAGTTGCTAGGACTATAGGCACACATCACCATGTCTGGCTATTTTTATTATTATTATTATTATTATTATTATTATTATGTCTTTGTAGAGACGGGGGTCTCACTATGTTGCCAAGGCTGGTCTTGAACTCCTGGGCTCAAGACATTTATCCACCTTGGCCTCCCAAGTGCTGGGATTATAGGCATGAGTCACCATGCCCAGCTAGAAAAGCCTTGTAATTGTACAACTTACATTTAAATCTGTTATCCAATCTGAAATAGTTTTTGTATATGCTGAGAGGCTGAGCTAAGGTCCACCTTTCTGCCTCCTGTGCCCCATGGCGTCGGCGCTGCTGAGTGGCTCCTGTGCCTCTGTCCAAGCCAGGTGCCCACACTTATGTGAGTCTACGCCTGGGGCTCCCTGCTAGTCCGCTGACCTCTCCAGCAGCAGCACGCTCAGCAGAGGTCAACCAATGCAGTCTTGATGACTGTAACTTCACAGCAAGTCTCAAAGCTGGGCAGAAGAGCTCCTCCCACTTTATCCTTCTTTTGCAAAATTGCTCCAGCCATTCTATTCCAGTTCCTTTACCTGTCCATAGAAATTTTAGAATAATCTTGTTTCACACCATAAAAATTCTCACTATGATTCACAATGTAATTTTAGTAACATTTTATTAATCTAGTAAATCCAAAATATAATGTCAACATTAATAAAAATATTTTTAAAAGATATAAAAAGGTATTAAGGAACTTTTTCATACTAAGCCTTAGCAATCCAGTGTATATTTTACCCTTACCACCTATCTTAATTTGGACCGGACACATCTCAAGTGCTCAGAAGCCAGCCCTGCTCTCGAGGCTCAGGGAATGCTTATGGAAGCAGGAGACGCATCTTTCCCCCTGGGCACGTGCCGTCGTCACAGCATCAAAAGCACTCACTAAGGGGAAAAAGCAAATGTATTTTCAAAAATATGTGCCGCAGAACCATCCTGAAAGATGCTGTGGGGGCCTTCAGGGGCCTGTGGGTGGGGGGAGAGGGAATCTGGCTAAGTCAATCTGTGAAGCCCCACACATTCCCACTCTGGAGTCACGACACACACTGGAGGAAAGGCCCCAAGAAGTCCCACAACAACAATCTCTTGAGATTTTTGTTTTGTTTTGTTTTTTGAGACAGAGTCTCACTTTGTCGCCCAGGCTGGAGTGCAGTGGCGCGATCCAGGCTCACCGCAACCTCCACCTCCCGGATTCAAGGAATTCTCCTGCCTCAGCCTCTAAAGCACCTGGACTATAGGCACATACCACCACGCCCAGCTAATTTTTGTATATTTAGTAGAGATGGGGTTTCACCGTGTTGGCCAGGATGGTCTTGATCTCTTGACGCGATCTCTAGGTCTGCTCACCTAGGCCTCCCAAAGTGCTGGGATTACAGTCCTGAACCACTGCGCCCAGCTGAGACGTGTTCTGTCCAGCGGGTTCCCAAATTTATTTGGGCGAAGAGCACCTTTTGCACATAGTGATGAATGTGCTAAAAAAGATGGTCCACACTGCAGACTCTTGGGGTCAGCAGAGGGGCAGGGCCTGGCTTTGCTCCAAGAGGACTAGATGCCAGGCCCAGGGTGTGAGTCTGCCTCTGCCGTTCACCAGATGAGAAAGACCTCAGTGAGTCATGGCCCCTCCGTGGGCCTCAGTGTCCTCACCTTACAATAAAACGGGGGGGGCCTAGGACTCACCAAGTGCCTTTCAGCTGACACAACTTCCACATTTCTGCTCACTGTTACCATCTCACAAAACAAGGATAAAACACAGATACGGATGTGTAGACAGAGATTTTTGACCCAGCTTCCAAGGCTGTGATGAAATGGCGTCATAGAGCAACCACTCCTCACTGCCTGCTACCCAGCAGTTAAAATGCATGCATTCTATAAGCCGGTGGTAACTCCCTTTGTAATCTCATTTCTCATTAAATACAATGCTTTCTTCCAGCCTCATCCAGGGGTCCCACATGTCCCAGGAGTGTTTGGGGGACTGTCCTTGGCCGTGCATTCCTCCCACAGGACCCCCTCGCCTCCCACACCACCACCTCTGCCTCTGCCTAGGGTCGCCCTCCCTGTCACTGTCCCTCTCGAGTAGCAGCTGCCATTATTAAAGCCACAGGCTGTCCCTGTCCGGGCTCATACCCTTCCTCCCCCACTGGAGTAATCCCACAGGAGGCAGGGCAGGATTCCAGTCGCAGGCAATGGCACACCAGAAGGAGACCTGGCAGGACCTGGCAGGGCTCAGTGGCTCCGTGTCAGACACCTCACTGCCCAGAGATGTGTCCAAGAGCCGCTCACTGACCCTCTGGTTCCCAATCTGGGACCTATAGGCCCACAGTGGGTCTCGAAAGTAGACATGAAGAGCCCAGTGTCCCTCTCCACGTGTCCTGAAACACGACAGACACGAACAGGGGTCTTCTGTCGTTACCACTGACAGCCAAACAGCAGCCTCCTTCCCTGGGACGGCTGCCGTTCCTCCAGACTGTATCACCTCTCCAGCACCCAGGCTCAAGACATGGGAACACAAGGTGTGTTCTGACAGGCTCTGCTGAGTGCAGCCTTTCCGGCAGCCGGCTGGCCTCCACCTGCACAGCAGCACACCTATGTACCAGGACCCTCCTAGGCCTGGCCCGGCCCATCAGCAAGGAAGGCCCCAAGACACAATGGATCATCGGGCCCTTTCATTTCCGAGTCTTTTCATCTTCTCTAAAATAATGTTTATTCTATACAAAGCAAATAGCTATTACATAACTATAAATAGTTCAAGGTTTTCTTAGACTATTTCTTTTATGATTTATCTTCTTTTCTCACTTTCTGAACCTCTTGGTTTCATCAAAATGCTACCTATCCTGGGCATGGTGGCTCTCGCCTATAATCCCAGCACTTTGTGAGGCCGAGGCAGGCGGATCACCTGAGTTCAGGAGTTCGAGATCAGCCTGACCAACATGGTGAAACCCCGTCCTCGACTAAAAATACAAAAATTAGCCTGGCGTAGTGGCAGGCGCCTGTAATCTACTCGGGAGGCTGAGGCAGGAGAATCGCATGAGCCAGGGAGGCAGAGGTCACAGTGAGCAGAGATCATGCCATTACACTCCAGCCTGGGTGACAGTGAGACTCCGTCTCAAAAAAAAAAGTTATCTATATAAATACCTTTAAAAAACAAAAAGTGCCCCTTCTCCACTCCCCCATTTTCTATCCCATTCTCCAGGGAGGCCGTCCGAGCCTCCATCTTTCTGCTGTATCTGCTTCTACAACTCAAAATAAGACGCTTCTCTGAGAGGCCTCAGTTCTCAAAGTTGGATCTCAAATTTTTACTACTTCTTACGGCAGATGAAAGGCTGGCTTCCTTAGAGTCTCTTCCACTCCCCTCATTTCCCAATATGATTATAGTTAAATCAATGTATATATTAGGACTCTGAAAATATTATTGGCTGCCTTGACAAGTTCATTATTAATAAGTTTTCTTCAAAAAAAAATAATAAATAATGAATTTAAACAAGTTCATCATCAGTAACTTTAAAGTTAATTGATTTATTATTTTTACTTAGGCTTTATTTTTTGTAGTTTTAATTTTTTTGACACGTAATCAATTGTACCTATTTATGGGGTACAAATTGATGCTTATAACGGACAGCGAGCAGATCAGGGAATACGCACATCCATCATCGCAAACAGGTATCAGCTCTTTGCATCAGAAACATTCAGTATGCTGTGCATACATTTTGCTTCCTACTGTTGTGTGGGGCAGAGGCGGAGGTCGGGGGGGCAGGAGGGCCAAGGACAACGCAAACTGCACACTGCTGGGCACGCTGAGCCACTGGATTCGGCTGGACGAAAGCACCGTATTTAGTGAGATTAGAAAGGAAGGGCATTACAGCGGGTTTCTAGCACCGTTAGGTGGCTTCACGCGCACGAGGACTTTTTTTTTTGTGAGATGGAGTTTTGCTCTCGTCACCCAGGCTGGAGTGAAGTAGAGAGGTCAGGTTCCAGCAATTCTCTGCCTCGGCCTCCCGAGTAGCTGGCACTACAGGCGCCCGCCATCACGCCTGGCTAAATTTTATAAATTTAGTAGAGACGGGGTTTCACCATCGTGGCCGGGCTGGTCTTGAACTCTGACCTCATGATCCACCCACCTCAGCCTCCCAAAGTGCTGGGATGACAGGCGTGAGCCACTGCGCCCGGCCCACGGGGCTTTTGTCTTTGCTGTCTGTGTGCAGTTTCACGCGCTGCATGCACACAGGCCCTGTTGCTGGTGGTGGCGGGAGGGGAAGGCACCCATGGCCGCATCTTCCCCATCCTGCGATGGCTTCTCCTTACTGTTTTTCACCGGCTCAGACCGATGAGCTGGCCCAGGGGTTCCGCTGTGCTTCCTAGCACTCCCCTCCTTGTCCCATGCCCTTGAGGTCTACACAAGCTGCACCCTGGGCCGCCCCTTGCCCATCACCCTTCTCCTGCCCGTGGAGCTGCTTCCTGAGCCTCACTGCTTCCGTTTCCTTGGTTTACTCCCTGCCTCTGGAAAGCGCATTTTCCTGTAGTCTCCATAGGAGGGCACATGGGGGTGTATCTTGTGGGAGGATGTGTCATGTCTGTGAATGTTCTTATTCTACCCCCACACCTCAATTGGGCTGCCTGGGTACCCAGTCACTGGTCACTGTCACTCCTAATGCCCAGTGTCCAAGGAAGGACTCCATGGTCCATCAGCTTCCAGCGTTGTGGCTGATGCACCTATATCTTTCCTTCCAGCAAATCTCTTCTGTGCAGCTCTCTACCTCCAGAACCTTTCAGAAGTTTTGCTCTAGCTCCTGTGACCTGAAATTCTGTGACCTGCTTTGATGCTGCGCACCGACTGGGCCTTCATCCCAGCACCATGTCCTCAGCCCCACCGTTTTCTTGTACTGTTTATGATTTCTTCTCTGTTCTCACCTTCTGAACTCTTAGTTTCATCAATGATGATATCTATAGTTCTCATTTTCACATCTGGTTCTTTAAGAGGGAGAGAAAGGTGTGCACACTACCATCTTAAAATGGAAACGGTGCTGGGCGCGGTGGCTTACACCTCTAATCCCAGTAGTTTGGGAGGCTGAGGTGGGAGGATTACTGAAGCCCAGGAATTTGAGACCAGCTTGAGTAACATGGAGAAACCCCATCTCTACAAAAAACACAAAAATTAACCAGGCATGGTGGCACACACCCATAGTCGCAGCCACTCAGGAGGCCGAGGTGGGGAGACTGCTTGAACTCAGGAGGTAGAAGTTGCAGTGAGCTCAGACGGAGATCACACCAATGCCCTCCAGCCTAGGTGATGAAGCAAGACTGCCTCGGAACATAAAAAAAAAGCAAACCGAGGCAGTATAGACTCCACCACACTGATGGGTGCTCTAACTGGCTGTCCTGTGTTTGTTTAATAAAAAAACGGTGGGAGGACTGATTCCCACTTAACGATAAGGCTTGAGTGATCCTAAAGGGCTTGGATGGTGGAGGGGCTGTGAGTGCTGGCTTAGCATATTTTAAAAAGCAGGTTCTCATACATTCTCAGCATGAGGACAGAGAGGGCACAGCAGAGGGAATGAGAAGAGGCAGAGTGCAAAGCCTGGAGACGTACGGGGGACAGGACCCAGGGAGGCAAGAGGAATCCAGATGACAGGACCGCCTGCCAGTCAGAGCAGAGGCGGCTGCTCAGAACAAGGACCCTGTTAACCTCTCGCCTAACGAGGCGCTACAACAGCATTTATGGTTTTGGTCGCAATAAAAGGCAAACCTACTATAACTAATTACCATATACATATATATATATATTTGTGTGTGTGTGTGTGTGTGTAGAAACTTACACAAGGCCAGAGGCCCAGAGGGTTCTGTGACACCTGGAACACCCCTTCTCAAAAGCAGACTCTTGGTCCAGTGAGTGGGAAGTTAAAGTCCAACCACATTTATGTCCTGCAGGTCCAACCCCCATCAGGAATGAAGGACCCCGGACTGACACTGAGCTTGCCTGCAGCCGCATCATTCAGTCAAGGTTTACTGATGATGCCTGTAATAGGTCAACACTCAGAGCTCTCCGGTGGAGACCCAGACCACGGCAAACAAGGGGCTCAGTCAGAGGGAGCCAGGAACAGACGGTGCATCTCAGGCAAGAAAAGCATCACCTCTGAGAAAGCCAGGCTCCAGCCGTCTGTGCTCATCAGACCCCACGGGCTTAGAGGACTCCAGGCCAAGGTGCAGATCTCAGCTTCTCCTGCTCTGAGTAAGATTCATGTAGGATGAGTGGCTTCAGCAGGACCCCGCCCAGTCCACGCTCCTCCGCACCCTAAGTCATCCTTACTGCCTCCTCTGGAAACCCCTTCTGCCCTGGAGGGTCCCTCTCCTGCATGCTCCCACCCAAGCCCCTTTGTTGTCTGCATCTCTCCTCCAGAGCCTCCACAGGGGGTATCCCAAGCTGGCTACCTGGACCTCCTTCCCTCTGAATGTAGCACTTCCCCCAACCCCCAACTCCCAAGCCAGCCTCCTGGAGGCGCCCCGCCCTCCCCAGGCCCCAGAGGCAGCTCCACCTGCACCCGGAACCAGGAGCAGCCAGGCTCTTTGAGTTTTGCCAGTATCCCCACGGAAGTGTTTCCTAAAACGCTACTCCCTGCATTTCGGCTGACAGCTTAAACCGTTCATCCCAGTTTTAAACAGCTGCAAGGGACAACATTTCCAGCATACTGTAAATATTGACTTAAAATAAAACCGCCATGTCACTCTTGTAAACATATCTATCGGAATCTAGGCACGACAACGTGACAGCCATGGCCATCTATTTACAATGGACATGAGCGGGCTCTTCTTTAAGGGCCAGAAAGTGTCCCCTTCTTCCTCCAGGAACTCCTATTTCTGTTACTACGAAATGCAAACCCGGCGTCGTATATTCGTGCTTGAAATTACTCTATTGACTCCCTCACTGTAAGTTTCTGCAACACAAACATGCATATAAATTGAATTTGTCTTGATTTTCTACAGCCACGGGGTTGTGCTAACTTCTCCTGGATCGAACGGTCACTGCAGTACAGTCATGTGTGCTCGATGCGGTGATACATTCTGAGAAGTGCATTGCTGTGGGATTCTGTAGTTGTGCAAACAGGACAGAGTGTGCATACACAATCCTGGATGGTACAGCCTACTACACACCTAGGCTCCAAACCCGTACAGCACTCGACTATACACATACTGTAGGCACCTGTAACATTACAGTATCTGTTTATCTAAACATATCTCAACATGGAAAAGGTACAGAAAAAATATGGTACTGTGATCTTAGGGACCCGCATCAGACAAGCGGTCCACCTCAAACAAAATCTCCTTACGTGGTGAGACTACAACTGAAACACCACCAATCAAAACAGGAACAGTCTGCGCTTTGACAAACATCATCTAACATAAAAGCTGTGTTTCATGGAAGAGAAAGAGCTCCCCCCAATCAGTTCACATATCATGAACAAACGCTCACCTCTGTCCCTATTACTTTTTCTAGAAATGTGAGCGCAGAGAAGCCGGTTCCAGAAATAAGGAGATGGGGGCAGAAGATGCTGGGTCACAGCAGAGTCCCCCAGTGCCACATCCTCTCGAGTTCCGAGTCCGAATTTATCAAAGATCAACTTGCCATCAACGATCACCATGAATGCCACTGGCAGAGGCTCCCGCGTGCTACAGGCCTGTGGCCCAAGGAGAACCACTCCCCAACGCCCTCACATCTGCTGGGACCCCGTGGTTCCCACAACCCTGGGACCGGCACTGCAAGAGGGACCTTTCCTTAGGAGGAGCCTTTTGAGGAGTAGACGTGCGCCCCGGGCAGGGGCTTCTCCCACTCTGAAGGGTAGTTTGAAGATGTCTGGTCTACAGGGCTCCCGAGTCCCTCAGGTCACCCCCACACCCAGGACACAGCCATCACCTGCACTTCAGTAAACAGCAACTCCAGTCACCTACCACGCATTTCCCAACCAAACCAGCAGCAGGCCTGCCTGGCTCTGGAGCTGGCTCTGTGCCGCCCCATCTCCCCTTCTGCCTCCAAACTATGTGGAGTGGAATCAGGCGGGGCCTGGATTCCTGTGATGCCAGCTCCATCCCACCACTGCTCAAAGCCCCTCAGCTCCATTCCCACCACTGCTCTGCCCAAGGCCCCTCAGTGGCATCCACAAGGCACTCAGACTAAAATCTCTGCTGGGGGCCTAGCCCCTGCTGCCCGCCTGCACGCCTGCACAGCCACACTGGCTTGTCCCATCCTGGGCTCATCCCACCCCAGGGCCTTTGCACTTGCCACCATCTGCCTGGTAGAGCAGGCACCACCCTGCCCAGTTCCACCAGAGGCTCCCTCAAAGCACTGGTCTGTGCTGTGGCCCCTCCTCACACAGCCCCTTCTAGTCCCACCCCCAAGTGCCCCATCCCTGGACCGACACCTGCCTGCCCCCCTTCCTTTCTTCATGCTCTTCCCACCACCTTAACTGAGAGTTAATGATTTTCTGTCTACACCACCTCCCGCCTGCCACCCTACCCCCACCACCAGAACATCAGGTCCACCAGGTGTAAGGTGTAGCCCTCTCTCCCGTCCACTACAGCTTGGGGCGTGTAACAGGTGTTCAACAAACACCGGTGGAAAGAATGAACCAATGGCCAAATGAATGAATATCTACACACACTAGCACTGTGAGGTGAGGTGAATTGGGCAGGGCCATTCACACTTTACAAATGAGGAACTGAGTCTGAGAAAGCATTTGGGTCTCTGCTCGCCATCCCAGCCTCTGAGCACACAGGTGGAAGACACAGTTGCCTTAAATCTCCCTTCACTGCAAAATGGCAGGACTGTTCTTTCCTCACCCTCTGCACAGATAATGACATCAAAAATGGTATGAGCGCCACATCCTAAGTGAACAGAGTCCTTTGTCAAATATAATTATTCTAAGACAAGCTAGCAGCCTTCCAACTACAGTTGATAATTACATTTATTTATTTGTCTTCTGGAGAAATAACCATCCCGCCTGCTTCCAAAATGGGACATACTAGTTTATTCCTTGCCTGCTACTTTCCTGCAAAAAGTTTGAATCACAGATGTAAGAAGAAAAACAAACTATAAAAAAAAAAATTATTGAAAATCTAAATTATAGAGCTAGTACTTCTTAATCTTTCACCATAAGGCAGCGATGTCGGGAAATCTGGGGAGGGAGTGAAGCCGTGAAAACGTGGAACATGTGAAAATGTCCGAGCTTGAAACAAAATATGGTAGCGGTGTGTGCACCGGGGTGGGATCACCTCCCTTTTCAAACGCGTCTACACCAGTGCATTCTCCCAGGAGAACTGTCACTGCTACTGTTTAGAGTTCATCACAAAACCACTGACGCCTTTACATGTCATCCTTAAAAACACCTTCAGGAACCAAGCTGGGTTCTCCAAATTCACTTGAGTCTGGCTTAAGCCAATATGTTTTTTTAAAACAAGGTTGGCAGCTTTAAATACACACATAGGTCCACGTGTCTCTGATCACACACTTGTTTCTACCGTTTTAAACTCTCTTTGGGAGCTTGGGGGTGAGGGGCAATTTCTGAGCATTTGTGGGGGAAAAACCCATCCACGACCTCACGGGCTTAAGGAAGGCAAATGGGTGATGAGTCTAACCACCAGGCAGTGGTATTTATTTCCCTGAGTTTTCATTTCTGTCTTCTCAACGCCGACTCCTGCGTGAACACCTCCCCTCTCGCCTGAGGCCGCACGTGGCCCCGTCCCCACCTGTCCGCGCGAGGCGGGCCTCACCTGGGCGGCGGGCGCACCCAGTCCCCGCACGGCCGGCCACCCACCCCGGGCAGGCGCGTCACCCGTCCATCCACCTCGCTACCTTCGCTCTGCCACCAAAAGTCTTACGAAAATAAGGCGCAGGGGGCCTGGGGACCCCATCACCCGGACTCAGCTTCTCTAAACGCGGGGGTGGGGTCCAGGGACCCTCCCGTGCGCCCCGCACGGGCTATTCCCGAGGGCGGGGACAGCGACATCCCCGAGGCCCTCGGCGACGAGGCCGCCCGGGGACAGGGACCGCGGGGCCACGGGCCGGGGGCGGCGGAGACCCCGCGCCGCGCCCACGGGAGAACGCGGCCCGGCAGCTCCGCGGCTCCACGCTGGGCCTGGCCGCGGGCGGGCGGGCGGGAGGCGCAAGGCCGGGGGCGGGGGCGCTGGGCCCAGCCAGGAGCGCCCGCGGCGGCGGGACCCGGCGGGCGGGCGGCGCGCAGGGCGATCCCGGAGCGGCTCCGGGAAATCCAGCCGGGTTTTGACTCCGATCGCCAACGGTGCCCGCAGCCGGCGAATGTAACAAAGAACAGTCGGCATGGCGGCTGGACCGGGGCGGCGCGCGGCGGCCGGGCGCGGGGGGCGGGGGGCGCCAGGTCCGGGGCGCGCCGGGGCTCGCGGGGGCGGCCGGTGTGGGCCGGGACGGGCGGGGCGCGCGCCGGGGCTGGCGGCAGGCGCGGGGCCCAGAGCTTTACCTGCCTTTGGAATGTGCAGAGCGGGATCGGATCCGGACTCCGGGTTGCGATCCGCTCCGGAAACTGCGCAGCACCGGAAGCCGGGGGGCGGTGGCGGGGCATGGCGGGACTTGTAGTTTGCGTCCAGGCGCGGGGGGCGCGGGCGAGACGGGGGCGCGCGAGAGACGATGGCGCGGCTGGCGAGGCCTGCGGGTGGGACTGCGGGATGTGGGCGGCGTGGACGGGCAGCTGGAGCTCGCGGAGCGGGTCTGGCAGGAGGGGAGTCCGCGGGCGGCCCCCTCCCACGTGGCACGACCCCGCTGCCCACGCGCGCGGGCAGCTCCCCCTCCATCTCTCCTCGGACGCGCTTCTTGCGGGGTTGGGCAGTCGTGGCGGTGGGTGGGGTTGAGTTTTTTCTCTGGAGCAGGCCTGGGACTTGCCCCCACTCACGGTGGCCTCTGGATTCGGCCGGCGGGGCGGGCTTTGGGACACGAGCTCTGTGCCCGCGAGGGGGCAGGAGGGGAGTCCGGCCGGACGGGCTCGGCCACGGGACAGGCGAGCACCGGGCCAACCGCGGGCCTGGCTCTAGGTTCTTCCCCGGGGGCCCGTGTGGCCTCTCTTGACCCCCTCCGCCTAGTGTGTGCCATCACAAAACGTTGAGACGGAGACGCCACGGACCTCTCATCTTAGTCCTGGCCGCCCACGTTCGGAGAGGCATTGCTGCCTGGCAAAAAAACCTCCATTCAGAAAGACAAGTGATGAACCGGGGCAACGATTTTAAATTGGTACTACAAAAGGGCTCCTTTCCCTCTTGTATATGACGCTCTTAGGAATCAATAAATTTATAAATATGTATATAGAAACATGAGCAAAGCATGTGGATGGATGGACAGTTTGTAGGAAATTCGATGTTTCTTAAGTATATGAGAAGCTGTTCAACTACGCCGTAATAAGAGAAACAAAGTCACCGTGAGATCATTTTTATTAGATTAGCAAAGATTTTTTAAAAGTTTAATACAGCCTGGACAACATAGCCAGACCCTGTCTCTAAAAACCTTAGCTGGGCTCAGTGGCACGTGCCTATAGTCTCAGCTACTCAGGAGGCTGGGGCAGGAGGGTCACTTGATTCTCACAGTTTGAGGCTGCAGTGAGCTGTGATCGTGCCACTGCACTCCAGCCTGAGCAACAAAACCAGCGAGACCTTGCCTCAAAAAAGAGTTTAAATTTTGAAGAAACTAGAGAAACAAGCTCTCTCCTCCTTTGCTGGTAGGAGAATAAATTAGTATAGCTTCCATTCAGATGATTTGTGGATATCCATAAAAATTCTAAATGCACATAGCCTTTGACCCACATGCAGGATTGATGCTAGAGACAGACTTGCTTGCCTGAATGTTAGATGTATAAGGTTAGTCATAACCACGTGCCATCCCATGGGAAGTGTTGCACCTGGGCACATCCGTAGGGTGCAGGCCGGGCAGCCAGAGACAGAGTAGGCAAGTGTTGCTCTGTTAAACCTGGGTTCTCTGCCTGGCTCAACATTCTGCAGTGGCTTCTGTGTTGCCCTATGCTAGGCCGTCGTCACATGGCTCCCCAGACCTTTCTGAAGCCTCCCCCATGTCCGCCGTCTCCCTGCTTGTCACCACCTGGGACATCACGCCCCCCTCCAGCCTCCTGTCCCTCAAGCCTGTTCCCAAGGCCTTCTGCACTCTGTCTTCAAACTCTTCCCAGGTTTTCCACAACCTCTGTATTCAGGTCTCCGCCCAGCTCCAATCCTACTGCCACCATGACAGCTAATGGACACTCCCTCTACACACACCGCTGGTGACATCACTCACAGTTCCAAAATGGCCAGATGACTGGTTCTCTGGGGCTCAGCACATGAAATAGCCCTCAGTATATGTGAATAAAAGGTTGTTTAAAGAAAAAAGCGATAGGTCGAAGGCAAGTGGAATAACTGAAAGTAAACAAAAGACTTCACCCACCCTAAGCCGTTTCTCCTAATTCTACTTACAGCCCAGGGCTGGAATTCACTTACATGACAATCATCAGGTCTTCAAGAGGATTCTCAGTGTGTCCACTATAATCCTTCAGTACAGTCTAGAAATGATACCTCTTAAGGCAGATTCATCTCCAAAATTTTAATGTTAAAAAAAAAAAAAGGTTTGTTGCTTAAGGTGTCAAATTTTCATTATTAACAACTAATTCGGCCAGGCAGGGTGGCTCATGCCAGTAATCCCAGCACTTTGGGAGGCTGAGGTGGGCGGATCACCTGAGGTCAGGAGTTCAAGACCAGCCTGGCCAACATGGTAAAACCCTGTCTCTACTAAAAATACAAATATTACGCGTGGTGGTGGGCACCTGTCATCCCAGCTATTCAAGGATGCTGAAACAGTAGAATCACTTGAGCCTGAGAGGTGGAGGCTGCAGTGAGCCGAGGTCATGCCACTGCACTCCAGCCCCTGGGCAACAGAGCGAGACTCTGTCTCAAAAAAAAAGAAAGACAAAAACAAATGCAACATACAACTTTGAATAATGGGCAGGAAAAAATAGAAAAACATCCATAAAGGTTGTTATTGGGGAAAACAGGACATCTGAACATGAACTATGATATTGGATACACATCACCCACAAATTAGGGGATGGCATCTCGACTATTTAGTAGACGTTTATTATAGGAGTATGTAGGTTTTCCAGAGTGCTGTTATGTGACTTGAGCCTGGGCCCTGCCTCTGACCTCGATTTCTCCTGGTTCCAGGGAAGGAGACCAGCTTTTTTCCTCATGATCTTTTAAATCTTTTAAAGATTTAAATCTTTAAATCTTAAATCTTTAAATATTTTAAAGACATAGGGTTCCTGTCTTTAGAAGATTCCACTCTGAGGCTGAAGGTGCCAAAAGCTGCTTGAGAAGTGGCCTTTGAACTCCGTCTGGGACGATGGTGAGGAGAAGGAAGCAGGAGAAATCATTCTTGGTTTAACAACAACAAAAAAAAAGTCCCACAATCTAAAGGTCATTCCTTGCTCGATCAGTGATCAAACTGCCCGAAAGAAAAACATGAGAAACAAGGCGGAGGCCCTGGGCATTCCTGCTGGGCGGGCAAGAAGGGTGGGACCCCTGAGCTTTCAGGGAAGCTGAGGCTTCTTCCAGCCACGGGGGTGTGAAGAGGAAGGAGTAGAGGAAAAAAGGAGAGACCAAGAGAGAGCTCAGCGCCTCCACACAGACACTTTCCCATCTCCAGGGCCACCTGCGGTCCCGGCCCAGGCCAGCTACCTCTGTCACCTCTGTGTCCAGAGGTGATCAGCCTCCCTGATCACTTGAGGTCAGGAGTTTGAGACCAGCGTGGCCAATGTGGTGAAACCGCGTCTCTACGAAAAATACAAAAATTAGCTGAGTGAGGTGGCAGGCGCCTGTAATCCCAGCTTCTTGGGAGGCTGAAGAAGGAGAATGTTTGAACTCAGGAGGCAGAGATTGCAGTGAGCCAAGATCATGCCATTGCCCTCCAACCTGAGTGACTGCGCCCAGTCTGTCTTTCATATAAAAGCTGTGCTTGCTACCCAGCTAGGCTATAAATTAATAAATCCCCTGAACTTAGTCCAGTGCTCTACCTGGTCCAGCAACGATGATCACCTGCTGATAACCCTTCTGTGAAGGTGCCCAAGGTCCCTGCACATCCACCTTTATAATTATCAATGACATTAATGTAGATATATAAATACGTAGGCAATTAGTTTTGAATGCCTGTCACAGCAGCGTGTGACTCGCAGTTTCCACTGTGGACAGTCACAGTGTGGAGCTGGGGAAGGTCAGTGGAGGAAAGCTGATGTTTCAATGTCACCATCTCGAAGGAGGGTCTGGCCTCGGCAGCTTTCTCTCCGGGGGATCACTGTGCTGTGTCGGCCATCCCGGTGTCCAGCCCCCTTTGGTGAGTGAGCTGCATTTTAAAAATAAACTTTATTAACACAGACACGCATCACCCTGTCTTTGTAGGGGTGCTAAGGTCAAAACAGCATGTGGCCATCCCCTCCAGTGGCCTGCTCTGTCCCCAGCACCGGGTCCTGGGTGAGGGGCGTGAGGTAGATGGAGGCAGAGCTGCTGTCTGTGCTCACGTTGGGGTCATCAGCTAAGCGTCTTCCTTGCTCTGCTAGGTGGGCAGTGACTGTACGAAGCCCTGGGGGATACAGGAAACGAGAGCAATGCCGGACAGCGAAGCCGGAGAGCCGGAGGCCTGAGCCATGCTGCGAGCACGGCACTTCCGCACTCATGGAGGAGCTCCTTCGTGGAGAAGGCAGGCTTGAGTTGGGTTAGACCATTCGAAGAGCGAGTGTGAACTGCCAGGCACGAGGACCGAGGGTGGTTGAGCTGGCTTAATCTGGGCAGTGTAGAACACACTGGCAAGAACACAGCGCTCACCTGGAGGTGATCAGCTTCGGAAAGTTGGTAAATAGGAAAAGCTTGGCCTCCAGCCACTCACTCCAGCCTCCACCCGGAGCATCAGCACAAAGTGGGTCCCACTGGCCACACAGAGCAAGCAAGAGTTGAATCACTGGGGCCCAAACCACTTCTAACAAGAAACGCTGCCATCACCACCTTGCGGTGCCCAGTAAATGGAGCAGAGGACCTGGAACCCAGCTGGGAAGCATCAAGCTCCCTCTGAGGGTCTACACGTGTCTAGCGAGTGGGCAGGGCAGCTGAGAGGAAGGGTCCAGGGCATGGGGGCAGGAGGCTGGGCCTGTCCAGCAGCTTTCTCCAGGACCCCAGCTCTCCATGTGCTCTGGTGTGTGGGCACTGCAGGGGAAATGAAGGCTGACAGAGACCACGGGAACTGATGACCACCAAGGAGGCAAGATGCCTCCATGGGGTCCCACAAGACACGTCTGTGACCCCCGACTCCACTGCCTCCACCCCAGAACCCCTGTGAGCCCCATGCACGTGCAGACATCATTGCACCCGTGGCTGAGCCAGGTACCAGTGCCCCTCTGTATGCACGTGGGCCACCCACCAGGGTGCGGAATGGACAACGGCTTCCTAGGATGGAAGAACACTTCCCCCCACCCAGGTGAAGAGAGCCCCTCAGAAGGTCCCTGTGCACCTCGTGGGGCATGGCTGCCCTTCACAAGGACCACCAGACATGCAGCCTTGTGTGGGCTTCGTACTCCTGTTCCACTCCCTCGGCCGGACCTCGGCACTCCATTGGCACTTCCCAGGTGTGTCACCCTCAGGCCACTGCATACCGGGCTCTGCCTCTGGGGGAGCCCAGGACAACAGTCCCTGATGTGCAGCATCCACAATTCACCCTGACCCAAGTGTCACTGGAAACACTTTTTTTTTTTTTCAAGACAGAGTCTCACTCTGTCTCCCAGGCTGGGGTGCAATGGTGAGATCTCATCTCACTGCAACCTCCATCTCCCCGCTTCAAGCAATTCTCTTGCCTCAACCTCCCAAGTAGCTGGAATTACAGGCGAGTGCCACCAAACCTGGCTAATTTTTATATTTTAAGTAGAGACGGGGTTTCACCATGTTGGCCAGGCTGGTTTCGAACTCCTGACCTCAGATGATCCACCCACCTCGGCCTCCCAAAGTGCTGGGATTACAGGCGTGAGCCACTGTGCCCAGCCTGCCTCTTCTTTGATGTTAATTGACTGTGATGGTTTGTCACTTGCAGTGACCTGATGAAGGGGACAGTAAGAGAAGACCTGAGGCCTCCAGGACAGAACAGGACTCGGGCAGAACAACCCAGCATGTAGTGTTCCGTATGCACATTTATTTATTTCAAAGATTATTTGTGTTCCAGCCACATCTTCTCCAAAGGAGCCCACGCAGCCTGTGCACAGGCAAGGTGCAGGGCTGTCTTCGGTGTTTAAAGTGCTACTGAGGAATACAATCATTGTCACGAAAGTTCATCATTGCACTCCAGCGTCAGGCCAAACCTTTCCGCGGACCTGGAAAACCTGCCATTTTCTTCTTTATAAAATGCAGTTTTGACATAACATTGGTAAACAACAAACCAGAAGCCTAAATCATGCGTGGTGCGTTACTGCCCAGCTGCTAGCTGCGGGAACGGGGCAGTGGACTGTGTTTCAAATGTAAACGGTCATGGGCCCAGGGTAACCTGAGTTTGCCCTGCAGGATTCCGCAGGGGCCTTGCCCTGTGCAGGATGCTTTGGTCATCATGTCTGGGTCAGTTTGGGGCAGTGGGGAGAGGGCCTGGCCGCAGGGTTTATGCCAGTCCGGAGGTCTGTTTCCATCTGACAGAGATAAATGTCCTGATTTCCACTGTCCACCAATTTGTACTCGGAAGTTTCCAGATTAAGAGTCGTGAGACTATTACCCAGGAAACACCAGCCTTTGGTGGCCAGCAGCGTAAATTGATCTTTCCCTCTCTGCTCAAAGAAACTCTGCAACTCTCATCTGTGGATGTGGCCAGTAAAACCCAAGCACAAACCTAAATGGGCACCAATTTGTTACTGAGTGGCCGCTGGCGAGTAGCTGTCATAAGGGATCAGGGCTGGTTTTGAACTGAGACTTGAAACTTGGTTAAAATAAAGTGCTCTATCAAAACTCTCACAGCAGGTTTTCAACTGGAACAAGGAGATGGCTACTTTTGTTATTGCTACAATAACACACACGTGTGTGCAGACACACACACCACACACACACTTAAAGCTCCATTTCATTTCTCCACAAAGAACAGACACACCTCCTTAAACAAAGCAAACTGGGAAGGGCTGCTAGCTCATTAAAACCAACATGAGCACTCAGTTCCAGGGATGCAGACACAATTAACCTTAGTGTTCACAAGGAATCGCTTTTAAAACCCCACTCAACAAAACATTCACCCAAACACCAAAAACAAAAGCCCGCAAGCCACAGAAGCTTGTAGAAGAGGTGAGGCGATAAAGGTGATTTACACATCAGCATTTTTAGTATTTGGTGGATCATCTTAATTGATCTTTAACCTTCACAACACTTACTTCATCATAAATACCCTGCACCGTGGGAAAACAAACCTGTATAAAATAGCTTGGAAAAGAAACATTCACAGTATCAATAGAGCCCGTCTTCTCGAGGTGCTACCCTGAAGCCAGCCTACGTGTTTCCTTGGCCAGTGCTTCAGCAACTTCCTGCTACATTGGTGCTTTCTGTGACTTCAGAAAAGGCCACTGGATGGAGACGACGTGAGCATGGAGACCACGTGAGCGTGTCTATGGGAAGCAGAGCCCCAGACCTAGGTATTTGACAGTAAGCAGTGCTCATGGGATTCATCTGGAAATGGGATGGTTAAAAACTTTTTTGAGGGGAGCAAGAAGGCTTAATCTAAAATTCTGGGCCTGGCACAGTGGCTCACGCCTATAATCCCAGTGCTTTTGGAGGCCGAGGCAGGTGGATCACCTGAGGTCAGGAGTTTGAGACCAGCCTAACCAACTTGGTGAAATTCCATCTCTACTAAATATACATAAATTAGCCACATGTGGTGGCGCAGGCCTGTAATCCCAGCTACTTGGGAGGCTGAGGCAGAATTGCTTAAACCTGGGAGGTTGCAGTGAGCCACCATTGCACTCAAGCCTGGGCAACAGAGTGAAACCCGCCTCCAAAAAAAATTTTTTTTAATAACAAAAGCTTCTGATATCCTCGCACTTGAATAGAGTGCACCTGAATTCCAAAATCAAACACAAAGAACAATTAAAAACTTCTCATCAGTGTCTGAAATTCTGACACATAATCACATAATATCCTCTCGGAATTCTGTCTCAGGCTCTTTTTACCATGTGGCCCAGAGCAGTAAAACCTCAAGTAAAACATTCAAGTGAACATCTGTCCCAAAAGACTAGCAGTGGTGCCTGACTCTGGGGACAGAAACTGGGTAGTGTTCATATATTTTGCAACTCCAAGTGCTTTTAAAAACAAAACAAAACAAAAAAAAAAACCATCATTAAAATTGGAATATAATTTTTAAAAACAAAGCAGGTTGTAAAAGTCATTTTAAAGTCAATTGATAATTCCTGGAACACCTAAGAAGTGTGTAATGTGCATCTTAAAGTGAAATTCCTAATCTAGTGTTCTAATCTCTCCCCCTAAAAGAAAAAAATCCTGTAATTTTGGTCTTTATATAGGTTTCTACTCACCAGAGGCTCTGTGACCTCTGAAATATTTAATATTTAAGGATTAAAGAACGCCTGTGGAAGGAAGCTCTCCCATCTCCATCTCCAGGACAGAAGTCAAGTGTTCATAACAGCCTTTTACATCTCTTTGGAGAAAAGTGAATCACATTAAACTGTCAAAAACACTTCACCCCAGTGATGACTGCTCGTTCACCAGCACGTCTACTGGAAGTGGCACATTCGGAAGGAGTGGACCAAAGTGAAAACTGTGAATGAAGTGAAGTATAAAGGCAGCTGAGGAGGAAAGCGACTGGAACGATACCTAGGGACATTAAAACGGAGTGCCAGGTTCATCACGTTTTCCACCAAAACAACCCCAAACAAGGGCACCCCAAACTGTGTCCAAGAGTACTGCTGACAGCGAAATTCTGAAGTGCTCAGAGAAGGAATTTCCCGCTAGTGTGGCCCATTTAAACTTCCATTCCTAAGACTGACACCTGAGACACAAAATAACTTCTTCTACTGCCCTAAAAGGACTTTGTTTTGGCTCCTGGCAGCATTTGGCAAAATCCATGTCTGTGTTTGGTTACCGTGTTCTACGAGCGGTCACGTATGGCTCCCGACTTCATTCGACAGGCCTGCTGTGCTCTTGTTTAGCAAGTATGACAGGCAGGAAAAAAAACCCTGGCTGTCAACTGCTCCACTAGTATTATTAGAGCTTTTAACACAATAGAGAAAAATGTAAAAACCGTGTGAGAATATATGTATCTTCCACTTGCAAGTAGGCTCAAAGTAAACTTAGAAAAGCGTCCGCATACTGTGCATAGGATATAATGTTCGAGTTCTATGGCTAATATCGAAGGCAGATGTCTTCCTACATGTGCAACCGCATTCCCATTCCTATCATCATTTCTCTATAAAAATCCTGCCTATGTTCCACCTCCCTGTACTCAGGGCCAGCTTCGTGTTTTAGTCCAAGCAGCAGATGAGGACAGGTGACCCACCCATTCCATTCACAGTGACAGCACAGAAGGGCACCTCCTTTTTGTGACATGGTCCAGGCATGGGTCCAAAACAACACTCGTTAGTGTGTAAATAGGTAAACTGAGTCCCTCAAACCTGCCCTCCACAATCCATTTGAGTGTATTATTTCTCTTATAATGTTAATCTCCTTCTAATATTTAGCCCTGACTCTTAGCTTTGAGCACGGCCCAAGCTCTGGAGCTGTCAAGTCTCATTTGGCATCTGGTGGCAAGTTAGGCTTTTTTGCCCTCTTTGGGGAAAGCCTCCTGGCTGGAGACTCAGATTTTGTTTTCCCTTTAAAAGACTAGATGGTTGGAAGAAACCCAGCAAGACAAGCAGGGCATCTGGACACCTGGTGGACACTCGCTGTGTCCTGGTGAGGGTGGTAACATGGGTGCAGGTCTTCTGGCTTGGCGGTGGTGACCTCAGCCCCTACGTGCAGGGCTCCACGGGGGCACCGTTCATGGCGTTCTTGTTTCTGTGCCTGGAGAGCAGCTTCTTGTTCAGGATCTTGGTGATGGTGACCCCTTTCCTCCGGGAACGCTCTGGCTGCTCCAGGAACACAAGGTCATTGTGTGACTGACTCATGCCCGGGTCTTTCTGTTGATGCCGCCGGCGGAAGAACAGCTTAGCACCTTTCCTTAGAATTCCTCCTGGAAGAGGGAAGCACAGGGGCTGGTCAAGTGGGCAGGGGATGAGAGGCTGAATAACTGGTCCAATGGGACAAGGGAAGAAGGAGGCTCAAATGCCTTTAATGAAGGGCTGGTTTATTACTTCAATGTGTTGTCACTACCTGCAGGAGAACAACAACAGGAATGTGGCTTTTAGGAAACTAGAGTTTTCAAGAGGAAATGGAAAGATTATAACCGTAGAAGCAGTGAGCCTGGACTGTCCCTCGGTATCCATTTCCAAGGACGGTATTTATATTCCTAATTTTTCTTTCTTTTCTTTTTTTTTTGAGACAGAGTCTTGCTGTCACCTAGGCTGGAGTGCAGCGGCGCAATCTTGGCTCACTGCAACCTCCACCTCCCAGGTTCAAGCGATTCTCCCGCCTCAGCCTCCCAAGTAGCTGGGATTACAGGTGTCTGCCACCACGCCCAGGTATTTTGGCCTCTATCCCTGATTTTTTATCAGACCAAATGGAGGCAGACAGCTGTTGCCTAGGTTGGGACACCGAGGACACCTGGGTCCCCTCTGTGCCACCCACTTCCCTTCATTAGGAACGCTGTAAGTGGCAAAGCAGTACCGTGCCCCAGAAAGGATGGTCACACTCATAAAACCCAACTAAGGACACTGAGAACAATGGCATTCAGTGTCTTAGGAGTGTTAAATAATATGTGCTCTTCTGGGAATAATGTTTTATTAAAAAGCCACTACAGATCCTATCATATCTATTAGGTTCTGCCATCTGAAGTTGGTCACTTGGGTATTTTTGGCCTACAAAAATCTCAATTTTGTGTGATCCATTCATAGACAGATACAGATATCCATATCCGGTTACTTATCTGGATATAGTTACCTGTCAGGTAGTGGAATATGGAACAGAATAAAATTAGCAGCAGCAGCAACAATAATTTCAACAGCAATGATCCCTTAGAGGTCAAATGCAAGCTAATGTAGAGGGTGCAAGAGCCCACTAATTTGCTTTTTCACAAATGAGCTGAACATCCTGTTAACCGAGGCCGGCAAGGTCGCAGGAGTCAGCATCCGAGGCCAGCCTGTGAAATTCATTACCGCTTGCATGTAGGTGGTAATGACTTTGAAAGAAGACAGGTCTGATCATCCTGAAGAGGAGCTTTATACTTAATGTGATAATTTATTCCCTTTGTGATTGGCACATCCAATAAACATTTGAATAGCCTTGACATATGCAAACCGCCACCCACGTTGAGAAGGTTAGAGGAGGGGACGAAGAATATCCATTCCCTCTTCTAAATGAAATGCACACTAGCAATGGTGGCACCCGTGGGCAGTCGGAGACGCCTGACCTAGACCTGCTGAGGACTCTGTATCATCAAAGCCTACTATGCGGAAAGCAGCGTGTGCCCCTGAGCCTGGCTTCAAGCATGAACTTCTGTGTCCTATCTGCTCTGCCCAGGTTACAGAACAGAAAATGGGATGACGAAGAGCCGCAATGGGCTGAATTTAATTTGACCAAGCGGCCATAATTTTTTAAAAACTTTACTCTCTCGATACAACCACTTTTTATGACGTATCATTTGGACACGTTTCACAGTGATCTAGAGTTGGGGGCCTGTGCACAGGGGTTTCAGGGACTGCTGGAAAAGGAATGAAACAGGAGGGTAAGTGGGATAAACATGGAAACGACGTCACTCTTGTCTGCAGGCTTAATGGCTACACCTGTGGGACATCAGTGTCAGTTCCTGGAGTGACTCACGTCCCTGAAAAATGCAGCACATCATGAAAAACCACCCGCAGCAGGGCGTGTTCCAACGGCTGAGGAATGACCCCCAACTGGACATGACTTTGGAGTTTGGCCAGTGGGGCTGGTGCAGTGGTGCCGAGGTGGCTCACTGCCTAGTATATGAGAGGCACCTGCTGGGGAAATGCCCTGGGCACAGTGATACGGGCTCCCAGGCAGAGGGACCCCAGCTGTCAGGGGGCTCTGAGCCAACCAGGTGACCTGAGTTTGGGGGATGAGGGGGGCCCTCGGTGGCATTTCTGATCTATAAGCAACTGCCTTGAAGCTCTGCTTTAGGTTGATCTTGGAGGCCCTGAAGGGCATATGGACATGGGCTCTCAGGTGGAACAGGGGAGAGGAAGGGGTGGATCCATCAGCTTCACCTGGACTGCTCCAACGTCACCCTCTTCACTTCCCGGGGGAAATGGAGGCCTGGGGGAGGGACCACCAACCCATCCCCAGGGTCAATCGCAGGCCCAAGGACTCAGACCCTCCGGCAGTAAGAGGTTCTCTCCTGGTCCATCTCCAAAGTCCATTTCATAGGCATCCCTGCACTGAATCTGGCCTGGGGTCTGCAGCCAGGCCTGAGGTATGAGCAGGGACAATGTTAGGGGCTGGACATTGCTCCCCAACCCCAACCAGATTCATATGTTCTAGTCCTAACACTCAGTATTCACAGAATGTGACCTTATTTGGAGACGGGGTCTTTGGGAAGTCATGAAGTTAAACGAGATCATTGGAGTGGCCCCGATCCAATATGCCTGCTGTCCTATCAAAAGGGAAAATTCAGAAACAGAGGCAGACACACAGGGGAGGACACTGAAGAGTCACAGGAAGGATGCCATGTGAAGATGAAGGCAGAGTGCAGGGCGATGCTTCTAGAAGCCAAGGAGTGCTAGAGGTTGTCAGCAGCCGTCAGGAGCTGGAGAGGCTCAGAAGGGGCCGGCCCCGCCAGCACCACCAGCTCAGACTTCCAGCCTCCAGAACTGGGAGAGAATTGACTCCTGGTGTTGAAAACACCGTTTGTGGTGCTGTGATGCAACCCTGGTGGGGGTGGGGGGGGTGACATGCATTGGGCTCAAGGATCCAGGAACCCCCGCCAGGTCTTCCTGTTGTCCTTAGAAGCCAGGCAGCCACGTGGAGGAGAGGACAGTGGAGCAGCATCCCCAGCCCCGAGCCCTTGAATCAGTCGGCCTTTATGAACTACAGGTGCGCAGTCCCTTTCTGAAGAATCTGACATGATGGGGGTCCAGGGACACCGAGCATGAGCATTTTTCAAAAGATCCCAGGTCTTTCAAACATGCAGCTGGGGTTACCCACTGCTAGCCCGGGTCCGGCCAAAATGCCACCAGTGATTAGAGCACATGGAGGTCACAGCCAGCAACGCAGGGTGGGCCAGGGCCGGGGACACAGGCCACGTGCCTGCTTTCCTGTGTGGCACTGCTCATGCTTCTTCACGCTTCACTCTGGGGGCCTGCAGGCCCCAGGGCTGTGCTGGGAGAAGCTGATGAAGCCCACCCTCAGGCCCCGCGCCACGCCAGAGAAGCATGGTGTGCCCCGGTTAAGAGAGAAGTGGGGTGAGATGAGCAGGGCACAACTGTGCCCGAAAGACTTCAGAACAGGAATACGAGCCTGGCACGGTGGCTCATGCCTGGAATCCCAGCACTTCAGCAGGCTGAGGTGTGGAGAATCCCTTGAGCCCAGGAATTGGAGACAAGCCTGGGCAACATAGCAAGATCCCATCTCTAATTTAAAAAAAAAAAAATTAAAACTTTTTTTTAAAAAAAGAAATAAAATGGGATATGCACATTTTCAAGCAGTTATAACTCATGCAAGTGAAACTGTACTACAAGTGCCTAAAACTGGGAGGGGGGGGCAACTGCCTGAGCAAAAAAAGATGCTAGACAAGAAAGATCCGCAGGGCATGTTTGTCTGCAACGTCCCTGCTGGCTCCAGTCCGTGTCTGTCCATACCCCAAGGGACCGACTGGTTTTACTGGCAGCTCCCTGCGCCTGCTTCCATGGGCCACACTCCACCCCAAGGGGCTGGTAACAAGATTATTTTCTGTTCTTCCGTCTTCACTCACAATCTCCAGAGCACGTCAGCTGTTTTGTTAAATTTATTTTTTCTTTTTTTTGAGACGGAGTCTCGCTGTGTCGCCAGGCTGGAGTGCAGTGGCGCGATTTCGGCTCACTGCAACCTCCACCTCGCAGGCTCAGGCGACTTTTCTGCCTCAGCCTCCAGAGCAGCTGGGACTACAGGCGCACACCACCCACTACACCCGGCTAATTTTTGCATTTTTAGTAGAGACGGGGTTTCATCATATTGGCCAGGCTGGTCTCCAATTCCTGACCTCGTGATCCACCCGCCTCGGCCTCCCAAAGTGCTGGGATTACAGGCGTGAGCCACCCCACCCAGCCTGTTCTGTTAAATTTCATAGTTCAACATCAGTGCCAGAAACTAGATTATGCTGTATGTGCTCATGTGCAAATCTTCCCGAAATCATTTTCGTGACTTGCACACTTTCTCTAGCCTGATGATTTGCCATGGCTTCTGGGGGATGGCATCAACTTCTCCTACAGATGATGGTCACGTGGGGGTTGGACTGAGGTCTGCAGTCTGGAGACTGGACCCTCAGTTATGCCCCAGCCGCCTCTGAGGAAGGGGGCCTGGTTCCTACCATTTTTAGGTTGCTTCTGGTCACTGTTTTCCCATCTATGGGATTTTAAAACAGATTCCTTAATTAGCTATTTATGTCTGCTAGACTCTGTAGGGACAGATAGGAAAGCTAAGGTTTGGAGAGGCAGTGGTCTGGGGTCACACGCTGACGGGGGCAGGTGTGTAACTCCAGGCTTTCTGGCTCTGAAGTCCATGTTCTCAGGCCCCACTCTTCCATGCTGCTCAGGACGTCTGAGAAGTGGCCAGCCAAGTGTCTGGAGAAATGGGCACATCTGTGGTCCCTGGGGAGGAGCCTACAGAGAGGGTGGACACCTCAAAGCCCCTGGGGTCTCACGGAGCAAAGCCCCCTAATCCGGCAAGGACTCAGGCGGGATTCCCAGAACGAGCTGCATCTCCAGAGGCATGCAGGGGCGGGGGAGGAGGGGATCCCAGCCATGCTGACTCACCTCAGGCAACATGTGACTCATCAGCCATGAAGGACCACCACTCGGACAGAGGTCATTCCATTCCCTTTCTCAATAGCACCTGGAAAGCCTGTCTCGACTTGGAAGCAGACTGTCCACCACTACCTTTGGGGTAAACGTTGCAGGAAGAACATGACCCCCGATTTGCCACCGCACACCAAATAGCCGCCCCACAGTGGCTGTGAGGGTCGGAGCCGACACGGGAGCACTGTCTCCTGGGCAGTGACCCCATATGGAATGTACTTGTCTGCCCACCTCGACGAGCAATGCCTGGAAGGCGTCGCTGTGTCAACCTGGCTGCAGCCCCGGAGATGCAATAGAACAAGAGCTGAGGAGTGGTTGGGAGGGCACTGTGCAGATGTGGGGAACAACTCCACCAGCAGACTTTAAGTAAAGGAGATTATCCTGGAGAATGTGGGTGGGCCTCGTCCAATCAGCTGAAGGCCCTAAGAGCAAACACTGGTTTTCCAGGGAGGAAGAAATTCTGGAGCATCAGCTCTTGCAGGGGTCTCTAGCCTGCCGCCTTGCCCTGCAGATTTCAGACCTGTCCGCCCCCACAGTCATGTGAGTCAGTTCCTTAAATATGTAACCTATGGCTTCTGCTTCTCTGGAGGACCCTGACTGACCCAGTAACTGATGGGAGGGTATGCTGCACTTGACTTTGAGCCTGCAGAACCTGATGCCCTTTGCTGACAGCGAAGTTCACACCACAGGCAAGAACAGCCAGGGCCATGTTGATTTCATGAAGCCTGTCTACCTGATTCTGGGCTCCCTTCTCTATGCCAACAGCAAGAAGCAAGATTTGGACCTCACCCACAACCTTCAAGATTCCTCAAGACAATTTGGGGAGAGGTGATGTGAAATTTGAGGCAAATAACCAAGATTTTAAATGGGGGACAGGGAGAAGAAAAGTCTTTCCCTGGTTCTCACAAGGTTCAAAACACAAATCATAAAAAGGCTGAAGCATAAACAAATACATAAAAGAATTTTAACATAATTAATCTAAATTATAGCTCTAATGTCATAAATATTTCCACATTTATTCCTATTTGTCTCTACTGGGTCTAACAGATATAAATAGCTAATTGAAGCATCTGTCTTAATATTCAGCAGATACGAAAACAATGACCAGAAAAAAAAATTGTCTTTGGCCTCCCAAGTACTGCTTCAGATTTCAACTGGAACCACAGATGCTCCATTAATAGACATGACTACTTTTTAGATCTGGAGGAGGACGAAGGGAACCAGCCTCTTCCTGTGGGGCCACAGTGAGGTTGCTTGGTCACGTCAGGTATCAGAGCGAGTATCAGAGCGAGTATCAGAGCGAGCGCCCTCACCTGAGAGGTGCTGCACAACCTCGGCTAGAGCACTTTCAGGAGGAGCGCGGGGAACTAGCAACCTAGGAAGGTAAAGGCGGAGAGGGGAGGGAGCGCAAGGCAGGCAGGCCGGCTGGCTACAGGCTGCACTCCTAGGACGGCTACATGTAATTGAAAAAAATAAGACGAAAATAACTTACTGTGCAGGCAATTAATTCTGGTTGGCATAGCGATCCTCTTAAGTTAAGGGGAATGAGCAGGAGATGAAGAGAAGAGGCAGAATTATGCAAGAGCAACATCAGAGTGGACGTGGGCAAGGGTTCTGAGCTGCCTAATCACACGCACACGGGAAGTCACTGTGCGGGACATTTGGTGACCCGTCTAATCACACGCACACGGGAAGTCACTGTGCGGGACATTTGGCAAGGTTTTCTACTGTTCAGTTTGGTTTTTTTTTCCCAAAACCTCCCTTGAAACTTTTGTCCTTACTTGCGGTAATATAATTTACCCTTGTAACCATTTCTAGCTACACAGTTCAGTGGTGCTGAGTATCCACAACAGTGGCCAACTTCATTGATCTTTTTGTAAACTAAAAGTAGATCAGAATTTGGGGACTACATTTCCTGTGTTGGCTGCAGCATCACAATATGTCCATTTCCAACCAGCAGAACCTCCCTGAGAGTTCTAAATACACAGACACTCTCAGAAACCTAATACAAACTCCTCACTCAGGCAGAAGATACAGACAGTTCTTAAACAAACAAACAAACAAACAAATAAAATCTTTAGTTTTTAAAAAAGACACCCTCTATTACCAGTTTTGAGAAATGTTTGGTCAAAAAATGAAAATTATTTGGTACTCATAACACAGAATCTCTCAGGCTGTGACAACATCTCACAGAGATGCTGAGTATGAGTCTTTTAAAAAAACACTGGAAGGAAAAATTTTAAACCGCTGCCAAGTATGTCCTGTTAAAAAACCTTTGGTCAATGCAGTACAGACGCAGGGCCAGACGAACTGCATAGCTGAGCCTCTCTGCTGCCTTCCCAAAAGCCAAGCCTCGGGGAGCTCCGCGCAGGCGGTGCGGGCGGCCAGCCCCAGCTCCCAGCACACCTGCCTAACACCCAGTCCTGAAACAGTTGGGAGGACCCTTCATCCACCTAGCCCGTGAAGGGAGAGGAGCAGGGTGGCTGACACAGAGAGGATGGAAACCCAGCGAAAGGCCTCGCCAGGAGGGAAAGCAGACAGAGGAAGGAGGAAGGGCCGGGTGAAGGAACACAAATCTTGGCATGAGCAGGGTGAGCGAGGCTTGGCATTTCAGAAGGAATGAGGAGGGCAGATGTGGGGCTGGGTGCTGCCAGGACAAGAGGAAATGGGCCACTGAGTCAGGGAAGGGAGAGGAGGAGACGTCCCACCCTGCACCCTGTGGGTCCCACCTCGCCCAGCACTCACCATCTCCAAGACAAAGAATAGGCCTCAGGTGTGCGGGTCAGGTGACCAGGTCACCTTTGACATAACCCAAGCCAAGGCCTCTTAACAGGAGCACAGGAGCCTGTCACAGAGGTCAGCGTGCAGCTTATGGCCCCCACGTGCTCTGTGGATGGGGGCCCAGGCAGAAAGCACCCCAAGGCCAGGCAGTGGGCAAACGGAGGCCAAGGGGTCTGACATCTCACCCAGGAATTTCCTCCTTCTCCCTTTCCTCTCCTGACTTTCCATTTTCCCCACATCTATCCTGACGACACTGGCAAAGAGGGTGGGAGAGGGTGGCCACGGTGTACCATGGCTGAGGGACACAAAGCAAGGACAGGGAGAGAGGGGACGAGGACAGACGCAGAGAGTCTAGCAAACAGCAGGCTGTCAGATTTGGAACCAGGGACATTTGGGACCAGAGCGTCCTGCACTTTGAGGCTGCCTTGTGGGGTGTGTCCTGTGCTGGGTAGGGTGTTGAGTGACATCCCTGGCCTCCATTCACTAGACGCCAGCTACACCCCAGCCTCCCAGTTGTGACAGCTAAAGTGTCTCCAGACACTGCCAATATCCCCTGGAGGAGAAGTGCTGGTTTGAGAACCAGTGGTGTGTGGCATCAAGAACAGAGGGCAAGAGAGGCAGTGACAGCAGCGCTCACCACTGCGCCCCCCAGGAGCCCCTGAGATTTCCCGACAGACGGTCTTAGGACATCCTGAGATTTCTGCTGAGAGGCTTGGAGCCCACACAGGGGCCAGAGCCAGGAGTTAACGCCGAGTGTCACCTGAGCTCATGGCTTGGCTTTGGCGCCTGCCCCGCCCCAGTCCTGTCTTCTGCACTGAGATGTCCTTTTGCCCCCTGAATGGTGGAGTCAGGTGGGCGCAGGCAGCGGACATGTTCTTTCTGATGGAGAAGGACGCGGAGGCTCGGTGAGTCTCACATCTGGAACTGACTCCAAGCTCCTGGACTACATGCCCTTAGCAAATACATTCAGGTTACTCACGCCAAGGTGCTATCTCGGCAAATCTGCACACGCTTAAGGAATGTCTAGTTTTAAAGCCCTGACTCGGGGCGGATGGAAATATTCAGCACTAATGAAAGGCTCACCTCCTCACCACCCACATACTAAGTTAATAGATTCATGATTCCTGGGACTTCTCTCCCTGTAGAGCCTCCTAGAGTCAGGTGGTGAGGTCTGGTTTGTTTTAGGTGCAGGGGAGAGTCAGAGAGGCCCAAAGGAGCAGAGATGCCCAAATCCACAGTGGAAGGTGCCCTGGGCTCTGCCTGGCTTTGCTCTGAGTCTCTGTGGCCCCTTCATAGTGTAGGGCTCCTGGTGACCCCTGGGGAAGCCAGGAGGAGCGAGCCTGGACTGAGGAAGGGGCCTCTAGGCAGGGACACACACTGGCCCCAAATGCAGAGAGGACCCCGACTCTCACACAGAAGGACCTGCAGACACCCCTGTGGGCTCAACCATTCAGCACGGGGCATTGCTGGCCAGGCAGGGGGTGAAGTTGGGAGGGAGCTTGCAGGGGACAAAGGGAAGGAAAGCAGATGACTTCAGCTTGGAAGCCAGCATGAGCTAGAAGCCACCAAGTGGGGGGCCTGGGGTGGGGGGCTCGGGCACAGGTACCTTTATGCTTTTTGGCGGCACCCGGCTCCGAGACACTCAGGGAGCTCTCTGACAGCTCATCACCGTCTGGGTCCAGCAGGGCTGGGCCGCTCCAGGCCGCGGCCTGGGGCTCCTTCTCCAAGTCCCAGGAGTCTAGCTCGTCCTCCTGGGGATTGGGGTCAGAGGGTGCCTGGGCTGACTCAGCTTCCTCCAGCGGGGCAGAGGCTGTGGCTGCCTCCGGATGGGATGGGGCGTCCTCCCGGTGGGCACTGTCCACGGAGGCTGCATAGTCCTGCATCAGGGCAGCATCATGGTCCTGGGACAGTGAGGTCTGTCAGGGCGATGAGGAAGACAAGGGTTACACGAAAGGAAGGGAGGGTTTCAAAACACCTCCAAACATTCTGACAGCTGGTTTCAAAGTCTCAGAAGACACTGCAGCGGGCCTCAGAGAAGGCGCTCACACATCATGGCCGTTGCTCCCTTACAGCCGGGACCACAGCCCCTGGGCAGCCGGCGGGTGGCCCCCGAGACTCAGAGGTTAACCCTCTTCCTCCCACAGATGGGCTAGTGCTGGGAGCATTTGTGGCATCCGTGGAAACCAGACGTGAGAGAGAGCCCGTCCTTCAAAGTCCACGACAGCACAAAGGAAGTGGCTGGGGGTGTTTCGGGTTTTGTTTTGTTTGTTCCCATGCTCGTTTATGTTACCTGCAAGTCAAAATTCACCAGTGCATCCTTTCAAAAATTATATTTTGTGTAAAAATATTTCAGCACTAAATTAACCTCTGAGAGTCGGGCTAGCTCTTCCTAGGAGCGGGGAAAGTTCGGGAAGGAGGGCGTGAAAGCTTCCCGGGGGCCAGTCACGCTGTCCGTGGGGTGGGTGGCAGTGGCACAGGTGTTTGCTCAGGGACCATGGTGCTGCTCTGACTTAAGTGCCAGCCTGTCATCTGAGCATCAACAAAAACAATCACTGCAGTGGACTCAGAACATTAAGTACTAGGATCCAGGAGCTCCTCGTGATTTTTAAATACAATCTTAGAAGAGGTATAGGGGAGATGACCACGGGTCTTGTCCTTACGTGCTCATTCACTCACCCAAGACTGAAGAAAACCCAACTACTGGGCCCTGGACTTGCAGAGAGGCCCCTGGAGGTGTGCTCAGGAAGCCCTAAAAACATCACCCACCTGCCTCAGGGACGTGGGGCAAGGCCACCCTCTGGGTGCAATGGCAAGGCTGATGACTCATCTCTGGCACCCCGAGGTCCTGTTCTGGCCCGTCTTCCAGCCACTGAGGAATTCATCCTTCCGCGTGTGCCCTCTGGCCCACCCTCCCACTCTTTTGCCCAAAATTCTTCCTCATCCCCCCTTACTCCAAACCAAAATCTCCCAACCCTCCCTCCAACTGTTCTTTTGGAAATGTCAAAAAAGAGTACGACCTGGGAGCAGTGGCTCACGCCCATCATCCCAACACTTTGGAAGGCAGAGGTAGATGGATCACTGGAGCCCAGGAGTTCAAGGCCAGCCTAGGCAATGTGGTGAAACCCCATCTCCACCCAAAATACAAAAATTAGCCAGTCTCAAAACAAGTTAGCTGGTCTCAAAATAAACAAATACATAGATAAAAATTTTTAAAATTCAAAAAATTAATAAAACAAGTACGGATCTGTAACATGGCCCTTCACCCGAAGGCTGGCCTTTCTGCAGCCTGGACCACACGCCCGCCGCCACCTGCTGAGCAGACATCACAGAGCGGGAGAAGGGGAAGAAAGGGGGTGCGATGTCCATGCAGGACATTACAGTCTTTGCTTCTTTGATCACAAAAGGAATAAACATTCAGCTCAAAAAAGTAAAAGGCTTTGGAAACACATCACGTGGAAAGTGAAAGTTCCCGTGACTGGGTGGTAAAGAGGGTAGAGTTTCTGCACCAAAGGGGGGTCTTACGTCATATTCCTCTCTTTCTAGAATTATTCTTTAAATGATTCACCAGCCTCTCAACATGTAAAGCATCCCTGATTACAAACTCTCGAGTCTCCGTGGTGAACAGCATAAACCGTGTAAACACGATACCACACATGACTCCTTTGTTGGGTGAGGAACATAATCTGACATTTGCAAATGGAACTATCTGGATGTTTTAAACTTCCTCAAAGGGGGGAGGAGCAGCAGGTCACTGACAGATGCAAACACCTCCCCAGCCACCACGGTGGTACCTTGGAGATCCCTGATATGATAATAGTGCTTTTCTTCCGTGGCGACTTGAGTTTCAGCTTTGAAGATTCGCTGAGTTGTCGAATGGCAACTTCAGCCACTGGATCCGAACCATTCAACACCAACAATTCTGCCAGAGGGAAGGTAGTGTTAAAGTCATCAGCAAAAATTAAAAACTTCTATGGAAAACGGAAATGGCCGATAAGCAATGGTTAGCAGGCATTTTCTAAAAAGGGCCAAACAGTAATCGTTTAGGCTTTGTAGGTGGTCTCGCAACAACTTCTCAATGCCGCTTTTGTAGAGTGAAACCAGCTAGAGACCACAGGTAAATAAATGAGCATGGCTGGGTTTCAATAAAACTTTATTTACAAAAACAAGTGATGGGCCAGATTTTTCCCATGGGCCACAGTTTGCTGTTTGCTGAACCTTGGTCTACAGCTTGATTCCCTGTGGTTACAAGATACTCACTGAAGTGTCTGCTTAAGATTCACCCATTTTATTTATTTAAGTTATACCTGAATAGAGTTGATGGAAAACAGCAAAAGCAAGCAAGTAAACAACAACAACAAAATCTAACCCTCTGGAAGATTTTGAACTTTGAAAGGCTAGGTTAGTGACTCCTTTTCCCTCCCAAGAGTGGCTAAACACACAGAATAGTAACTAGAGCTAGGAAGGTCCAGTTAATAAAAGCAGCTCATTCCCCAGGTTAATAACAATGCACACCAGCCAACATCAACAGAATGCTTACGGCGACCCAGGTGCTGTTTAGAGAGCTGTGTGCACATCCTCTCATTTACTCCTGCTCCACACCCCATGAGCAGGAACTGCTTTCTGTCCCATTTGACAACTGAGGAGGATGTCCATCAGCCAGGAGGCCCCACGGCTGAGACCACCAGCAGGTCTCTCTGACTCAGAGCTGATGCTTATAACTTACACTGTCTTGCTCAGGTAAAGTCAAAATGACAAAGCTATTAACGCAGCACGATGCTAAAAGGAACTTCTCCTGTCACAGTTTGGCCATGGCCTGATGCTTACAGATGCTGTATTTCCAAAGGGAGTCAAGAGAAGACCACAGTGGCCAAGAACCAGTGACAAGTGACCCTGGGAAACAACAGATACTTGGTCTTCCTCCCTGGTTCCTAGCACAGAGAACAAAAAATCTTTTAGAATTCCAGAGCCACTGAGCTGAGGCAATCTTTCTTACTCATCATAAGCCCCTGCGCCCCACCAGAGTGCATGCTCATGAGGATGGGCACTGGATGTCAGAGACTCCAGCCCTGTGGGTAGAAGGTGGAGCTTTCTGCCCTCTCTCACCTGTGGAGAAGGGAAAGGGGCTAGAGATTGAGTTCAATTTACCAACGGCCAATACGTGACTCAATCATGCCTACAAATCTACATATAGAAGCACCATAAAACCCCTAAATGGCAGGTTCAGGAGTGTCCAGCTTGTGAATCAACACATGCACGCACCGAGAGCAGCAGCTCCATGGACACCAAGCTCCTAAGCTCAGGGCCCTTCCAGACCACGCCCCGTGCCCTCTTCATCTGGCTGTGCACTGGTGTGATAATGGACCGTAAACCCAAGTCAAGTGTTTCCCTGAGTTCTATGGGCTATTACAGCAAACAGTGGAACCTGTGGAGGGTGTCGTGGAAACCCCAATGTGTAGCCAAGTGGGACAAAAGTGTGGGAACCTAGGGACCCACTATTTGCACCTGCCGTCTAAAGTTGGACGGTGGTTTTGCGGGGCTAAGCCTTTAACCTGTGGGATCTCAGCTAACTCCAGATAGCACCAGGATTGAATTAAATTGTAGGACACCCAGTTGTCTCTGCAGAGAAACAGAAAATTGCGTGCTGTAGAGAATCTACGCATTTGGTGTCCTGAGTGGTGTGAGCAGAGAACAGATTTCCGTTTAGCTACTGACCCACACTGAGAAGAGAGAATTGCTGAAGGAAGAAGTTGGGGAGGACTCCTTAGGAGAAAGCTGTGCTGTAGCTCCCAGAGCCGCCGAGGGAGAGGCATCGGGAGTACGTCCTCCTCATGCCAAGCCCAGTGCTTCTCTTCAGTCCCCCGAGAGCCCGGCCCAGGTGCTAGGTGCTGCAGCTACAGCGCCTGGCTGCACCGTGGTGGGTGGGCCTGGGACTGGCTCCGTGGTCCCAGAACCCACAGTGGGAACATCAGCCCGGGGTTTTTAAGACGGGACCCTGCAGCGTGGGCAGTGGGGGCACTGCCAGCGGAAGAAACTGAGGAAGGGGCATCAGGAGCAGCGGCCAAAGCGTCAGAGGCATTAGCACCACAGTGGCTCCATCTCAAATAAGTGCTGGGCAAAATGAGGCTGGGCCCTCCTGGGCTGCATTCCCAGGAGCTGAGGCGTCCTGACTCACAGAGTGAGCTTGGAGGTCGGCACAAGACACAGGGCACAAGGACCCTGCTGATGAAACGGTGCGGTAAAGCAGCAGGCCGAAACCAGACAAAACCAGCCAAAACCAAGATGGCCACAAAAGTGACCTCTGGCTGTCCTCACTGCTGATGATATGCTAATTATCATATGCTAATTATACGCTAATTATCATACATTAGCATGCTGAAAGACACTCCCACAAGCACCAGGACAGTTTACAAATGCCATGGCAATGGCAAGAAGTTACCTCACATGGTCTAAAAAGGAGAGGAACGCTCAGTTCTGAGAAATCCCCACCCCTTTGCTAGAAAACTCATTAATAATCCACCCCTTGATTAGCATACGATCAAGAAATCACCGTAAAGATAACCAATCCGCAGCCCTCAGGGCTCTCTGCCCACAGAGTAGCCGTCATTTTATTCCTTTACTTTCCTAACAACTTGCTTTCACTTTACTCTGTGGGCTCGCCCTGAATCCTGCCCTGCGCCAGATCCAAAGAGCCTCTCTTGGGGTCTAGATCAAGACCCTTTTCCAGTAACAAAAGGAGGGGCAGGGCCTGTGCCTGAGAATTGCAGGTGGGGGACCCAGCAGGGTGGTATCCACAAAACCACAAAACTTCCCACGAGGGAAGAAGGCAGTTGTAAACTTCCTCTAGGCAGAGAGAATACAAATCCATGTGAAGACAGTGCCCCTCCAGTGAGAACGTTCCACCTCCCCGACCACCCACTTCGCCCGACTGTTGACCTTGGCAAGGCCAGACACAGGACTCAAAGAATTGGGGAGAGCTGGGCAAGAAGGAACACCCATTGCCCCTCAGAGCAGGCCACCAGGGGGCGAAGAGAGAACGTGAAGCCCCACATCTAGACTGCGCGGTGATTTAATGCGTCGGTAAGACATCTCTTCAAAGATGTCTATTGCCCGAACGTGACCATAAAAATAGGAAATTTGCATTCCTATTAGTAGTGACCATCTCCTAGTAGAAGGGAAACTGCTACTGAGCAGGTTTAAGCAGAAAGCAGGAAACAAAACTACAGTGACCGTGATGACGGTGTCCCGAGTCCTACTTATTTGATATTAATATAGCTAGTGTATTGTGCAAGAGAAAATACAATGTGAGAAATTTTAAAATGCAAAGTCTCAGCTGGATTTTTATTTTTACTTTGTTAAAGCATTCCCTAAAATGCAGCAGGAATATGAATGCTGCTCCTGGTCTTTGATCAATTTGGAGTTCCCTTTTCTCCTTCCTTCTTCACTCGCCATTCAACAACCAAACAAAACCAAACCGAAACTTTTTTTTAAGAGGAAAAAAAAAAAGGGGGAGGTCTCGCTCTGTTGCCCAGGCTGAAGTGTAGTGGTGCAATCTTGGCTCACTGCAGTCTCCACCTCTCCAGTTCAAGCAATTCTCCTGCCTCAGCCTCCTGGGTAGCTGGGATTACATGCATGCGCCACCACACCAGGCAATTTTTATGTTTTTAGTAGAGATGGGGTTTCACCATGTTGGCCAGGCTGGTCTCAAATTCCTGACCTCAAGTGATTCACCCACCTCTGCCTCCCAAAGTGCTGGGATTACAGGTATGAACCACCGAACCTGGCCCAAAACAACTTTTTCCAAACTCTGAAAGCAAAATACTTGCTTCCTATCACAACAGCTCGGAAGGCCCAAAGGTGCTAAGAGGGAGAGCGACATGGGCACGTCTCAGTTACCTGTGTCTGAAGAAGAGAGCGTTTTGCTGACGGGCGCACTGCGGCAGGAGATGGCCTGGACAGAGATGTCCTTCTCGATCACCTTCACCTTGACGGGAGTCTTCACTGGAGACTCTGCCAGAGGAAGATCCTGATTATAATGCTGGTCCTGTGGCTGACTGGATCAACAAGTCCCGAAAAGCGAAAGGACACCCCCTCACTGCACGTCTGCTGTGTGCAGCTGACGGCGGCAAAGCTTAACGAACGCTGCTGTGAGGGGAGGGGAGGCAAGAGCGGTGTCTGGAGTCCAGGTTGAAATAAAATTTCGGAGACATTTTAACCAAGCCAGAATTTCTGTTCTATTTTGCATCCCTGAACTGTGCCAACTCATCTATTCTGGGAGGATAATGCTTTTGCACAAGCAGAGACGCAGTGTAATTTGAAGAAATAAAGCATACACTTCTACAGACGCTGTCTCCAAGTGGCTGTGGAGGCAGGTACAGAATTCAGCTGGCTCTCACACCATGGCCGTCAAGCCTTCTCGCAGACGATTTTTAACAGAACAAAGTCTACAAGGACCACTCACATTGAATTTTTTCAAGAAAAAAGTGTGTGCTGTCCCCACATGCATGTAATAGAGTTCATGGGGTTTTTGTTGTTTTGTTTTTAAGGTGTTTCGCTCTTGTTGTCCAGGCTTGAGTGCAATGGTGTGATCTTGGCTCATTGCAACCTCTACTTCCTGGGTTTAAGCAATTCTCCTGCCTCAGCCTCCAGAATAGCTGAGACTACAGGCATGCACCACCACGCCTGGCTAATTTTGTATTTTCAGTAGAGACGGGGTTTCTCCATGTTGGTCAGGCTGGTCTCAAACTCCTGACCTCAGGTGATCCACCTGCCTCAGCCTCCCAAAGTGCTGGGATTATAGGCGTGAGCCGCCTCACCTGGCCCTATAATAGAGTTCTTAATTTAACTTAGTTGGAGTTATGCCTAAGTGCAACTATTTATAATATCTAGATTTTAGCTTCAGAATATCCACAGGATTGAACCTTGTTTCAGCTTATTGCATATGTGTTTGACAGAATAGAAAGGTAACTGTCTGACAAAAGGCTGAGCACGGGCATGGCCACTCAGCACCCTTCCCATGCTGTGAGACGCTCCTCACACGGGCATGGCCACTCAGCACCCTTCC
>NW_022436948.1:4406482-4417464 GCF_009761245.1 Sapajus apella | reverse complement strand
TTCCCGTGCTGTGACACGCTCCTCACACTCTGCGCTGCAGGCTATAGAACTCTGCAGTCCCGGAGGCGGGGCGGTTACAGCAGGCGTGGTGCCCAGGTCCTGGGCTGTGCTCCTATTGACCCACCAGAGCTCAGCGGGGACGCCCTCCCCATGTCGACACGAGGCTTGGTCTTCACAGCGGTGACAGTAGTGACCACAGTCCCACAGGGCATCACCGTGCGGTCCTTTTCTATTTTTGCAGCAGGAACAGGGGGAGGGATGGGCGAGGATTTCAATTCACCAGGTTCCACATAAGAAAACTGCAAAGAAGACATGTTACTTGTTTCCTTTTTTTTTTTTTTTTTTTTTTTGAGACAGAGTCCCGCTCTGTCGCCAGGGGCCAGGCTGGAGTGCAGTGGCGCAATCTCAGCTCACTGCAACCTCCGCCTCCCAGATTCAAGCAATTCTCCTGCCTCAGCCTCCCGCGTAGCTGGGACTACAGGAGCGCGCCACCACGCCCAGCTAATTTTTGTATTTTTTTAGTAGAGACGGGGTTTCACTATGTTGGCCAGGATGGTCTCGATCTCTTGACCTCGTGATCCACCCAAAGTGCTGGGATGACAGGCGTGAGCCACCGCGCATGGCCACGTTACTTGTTTCTGGTTTTGTGCGCACAGGCTGATCAGCCACGTCACGCTGCCTTCTTTTGAAATAACCATAATTTTTTTCCCTTAAGGTCACTTATTTCCAATTAACCTGGATCTTCCCAGAGCGGACACAGATCCTACCTCACACATGGCAGGCTCAACACATAATGATGGGAACAGAACAGAAGCTGGAGAACCAAGCAAAATTTTCAAAGGCCTTTTGGGGGTAGGCCCATAAACTGGCATCCTGAAAGGCTATCTCCTCCAGCAGACAACTCAACCATAGAGTGGACAGAACATGCTCTATTTGAGTGTAGACATGCGTACGATGAAATAGCACCTCCTCTTAGTGAGGTCTTATATCACACGGAAGTGGAAGCGAGGCTCTGGCAGACCTAAGTCCTGGGATACGGGCTCTAAGCGGAACCCGGCTGTAGTGGAGAGCCTCGCCCTACCTCTGCCGTGACGGAGCCCAGCACCGAGCAGCCGCTGGTCAGCATGAAACTTTGTGGTCCAGAAGGCTGCTTCTTAAATAAATCCAAAGGAACTGTCGCCATCGCCAGCAGACCTGGAAAGACAGGACACAGGCAAGGGGGGCTGCTGACGTTTCCATGCAGTTCCGTGAGAACAAAGGGGCCCGCACGCCCGGCAGCCAGAATGTGCCCCTCACGTGCATCCAGCACACTCAAAAGCACTCACGTTTCAGAACGTTTTAAAAACATCAATGTCATAAAAGACAAAGAAAGGCTGTGGAATCGCTGCCAGACAGAGGATGCTAAAGCCACAGGACATTGAGGCAGCGTTCGGCCCTGGGCTGAAGTGGAGAGGGAGCTGCCCTGAAGGACATCATGGGGTCACCCAGTGACAAAAAACTGGAAAATGGGCATAAATTAAAGAATTGCAGCAATGTAAACTCAGGAAGCTGACAGCTGTGCTATGGACACAGAAGAGAAGATCCCCATTCCTAGGAAAATACACACTAAGGAATCAAGACCCATGCAATTTACCCTCAAGGTATGTGTGTGTAAAAAGAAAATAAGTGTGGCAGGGAGAGACCAAGCATGAGCACAAATAATAAAAGAAATTGGGCAAATGTTAAGGATATGGGATTCTGAGTAAAGGTTATGTGGCTGTTCTTTGTACTGTTTTTGTAAAGCTTGAAATTTCATAGATTGCATCAGGCTGGCTGGAATGAAATGTGAATGAGGCCAGCAGGAATGGGGACCCAGGAACGCTGGCTCAGAAGCTGGCGTCCCTCCAGGTAAACAGCACCCCCAGGCTGCGCTGGTCCCTGACTTGCAGAGCGCTTCTCTCTCAGGATTCTTAACTCATGGGCATCCCCGTTTTCTCGGGACTCCAAAATCAAGGAAGTTGCCTCAGGATTCTTGCTAACAACCAGGATATATCTAGTTAATCGGGAGAAATAACGACCTTCTAACTTTAGGATGTAACCAAATGCCTTGACTTTACAGCTGGATAAGCTGGCCAAGGACTTCCCAATTTTGGTATGTTTATGGAGAGAGTTTTGAAATCTAAGAAAATATTTTTATTTTTAAAAACCTAACAAATCTTGAAACTAGTGATCTGTACACATGTACACATACAGGCCCACATTCATTTTAGGGTTTTAGTGACTTTACCTCTAATTGTTGCTTTCTTGTGTCTAAATTGTAAGTTCAGTGTAAGCCTCTGAAGTTTATTTTATAGAGATACCCGATGAAACTCAGGCAGGCAGCAGAATAGAGATTGAGGAGCTCTGGAGACAGATGGGGTGATGGTTGCACAATGTGAATGTATTTACTGCCCCTGAACTACATACACAGAAACGGGTCAGATGATAAGTTTCTGTTGTTTATCTTACCACAGTTAAAAGGTTTTTTTTCATTTTGTTTATTGCTTTCAAAAAAAAAAAAGGTCTCTTGAGGCTAGGAAGGTCCAGAACGACTTCTCTAAGCCAAAAATTGTTGCATAAAAGATTTTGGATTTTTTTTCAAAAAATAAAACAAAAAATCCAGTTGAATATTTCCCTAAAATGCATGACCTTGTTAATAACTCAAATTGCCATTCCACCAAACATTGCCGTGGGGAAACCAAAGTCACTTAGGGGAGGGGTTGGCTTCCTCTGCTGGGTCTCCCTCCGCCCCTTCCTGAGGCCCTGGTCAGGCCTGCGAGGACCTTTCCAGAGGGCAGGGCCTTGGTCCTCCTGCTCAACCCACCTTCTGAGGATCGCCCAGCCTCTGAAATCTGCAGGTATAACTCCTTCGACTTGGCATTCAACTCGCTTTGGAAGAGAAAAAAGTTATGAGTCCTAAAAAATACAATGCTTCATTCTTTTTACAAAATATAGTACTTTTTCTGATTATAGAAACATAAAAATGTCAATATTTAACAAACTACTGAGACATATAAGCCCAAAAAGGAAAGAGTATCTGCTGTTTCATTTGGAAACAGCACTGGAGAGGTGGCCAGTGCAAGCTGAGGAACTGAACGTCATTTTTAAAAATTTCCAATAACTTAAATTTAAAGAGACACATGTGGCCAGTCATTCCCATATTGAAAGTATATAATGACTTAAAGACAAAATATGGAAAATGAATTACCACCCTCCTCCTCCTAACTTAATTTTCATTAAAAAGAAAAAAAAAAGTAGAGATGAAGTCTTGCTATGTTGCCCAGGCTAGTCTCAAACTCCTGAGCTGAAGCCATCCGCCCACCTCGGCCTCCCAAAGTGCTGGGATTACAGGTGTGAGCCACTGCAGCCAGCCTGTAACCTACTCTTTTAACTGAAAACTCTGGGGGTATCTTTCTGGATAACTACAGAGCAGCATCACGTTTAACGGGTCTCTAGTATTTTTTTTTTTTTAAGACAGCGTTTCACTCTTGTTGCCCAGGCTGGAGTGCAATGGCGCGATTTTGGCTCACCACAACCTCTGCCTCCTGGGTTCAAGCAATTCTCCTGCCTCAGCCTCCGGAGTGGCTAGGATTACACGAATGTACCACCACGCCTGGTTAATTTTGTATTTTTAGTATAGATGGGGTTTCTACATGTTGGTCAGGCTGGTCTCAAACTCCTGACTTCAGGTGATCCACCTGCCTCGGCCTCCCAAAGTGCTGGGATCACAGGGGTGAGCCACCGCACCCGGCAGAGACGCACATTCTTATGCATATATCTTTGCATGCCATGTGACTATTTCCTTAGGAAAACCCTAATTGCCTGTCAAACGGCACGTGCATCTGACAGGTGTCCTGTATTTAGGCCGGTTGACGGCATCCAGATGGTTATTCCCAGGGACACCTCCAATGCCATTCTCACTCTCTTATTCATAACCAACCTGTGAGGTGGAAAAATGACCCTTCTTTTTTGTTGAAGTTTGCATTACTTGACTTATTTCTGACTATCTTTTCAGAAGTTGGCGGCCATGGGTAGCTCTGGTCTTTGTATTTCCAGGTCAGGAATTTTGCCCAGCTTTCCAAGGCAGCGATCATCTTTTCATTCATGATTTATAAAAGCTCCTTACACAGATACACAAGGGAAATTGTCTTCTATTACTTTTTCTAATTGTCCATTTCTTAAGCGTTAGTGATTGATTTCAATACTTTGCCACTCAGCTAATTCATTAAATGATTATTTCTATTCATTTTTAAATATTCATTTCTACCTTATATCCATTATTATTTCTAATAGTTTGAGTTGATTTTCTCAAATAGTCCAGATGTGCCGTCATATTATCTCCATGCAATTAGTTTTGCCTCTTCCTTTCCAGTATTTGTGAATTTTTTCCCTTATCTAATTGCAATAACCAATACTTCTAGAACAAAACAATAGGCATCCTTCTCTTGATTTTAGTGAGTTTGCTTCTGGTATTTGCCATTTATGGTGATTTTAAAAATCTTATTAAAGAACTATCCATAAATTTTGTTCTAATTAAGCTTTTAAAAATTAAGACTGGGGGCCAGGCACAGTGGCTTATGCCTGTAACCCCAGCACTTTGGGAGGCTAAGGTAGGTGGATCACCTGAGGTCAGGAGTTCGAGACCAGCCTGGCCAACATGGTGAAATCCCGTATCTACTAAAAATATAAAAATTAGCTGGGTGTGGTGGCATGCACCCGTAATCCCAGCTACTCAGGTGGCTGAGGCAGAAGAATCGCTTGAACCCAAGAGGCAGAGGTTGCAGTGAGCTGAGATTGTGCCAATGCATTCCAGCCTGGGCAACAAGAGCAAAACTCCATCTTCAAAACAAAGAATGGGTATGAAATGTCACTGAATGTCTTTTGGACATATGTAGAGATAATACGTTTATTTTCTCCTTTGATCTAGCAATATTATAAACACCATTAATAGATTTCCTTATGTGAAAGCACATTACATCCTTACAGCCCTGGTATGAACACAGCTGGTTTTATTTTTCATGTGCTGCTAGATTCTATTTGATAATATTTTATTTATGATTCTTACATCATTATTTATGCATGGCCTACAGTTTTCTCTTTCTCTATTCTTCACGTTTTTATTTTTTTGGAGATGGAGTCTCACTCTGCTGCCCAGGCTGAAGTGCAGTGGTGTAAGTTTGGCTCACTGCAACCTCTGAATCCCAGGCTTAAGCAATTCTCCTGCCTCAGCCTCCTGAGTACCTGTGATTACAGGCACCCGTCATCATGTCTGGCTAAATTTTGGATTTTTAGTAGAGACAGGGTTTCATTCACCATGTTGGCCTGGCTGGTCTCGAACTCCTGACTTTAAGTGATCCACCCACCTCAGCCTCCCAAAGTACTAGGATTACATGTGTGAGCTACTGCACCCAGCCTTTTACTTTTTTTTTTTTTTTTTTCTCAGACAAGAGTATCTCTGTTACCCGGGCTAGAATGCAGTGACACAATCACAGCTCACTGTAGCCTTGCTCTCCCAGGCTCAAGCGATCCTCCCGCATCAGGCTCCCAAGTAGCCAGGAGTACTATGGGCAAGTGCCACCATACCCAGTTCATTTTTTAAAAAATTTTTAGTAGAGAAGAGGTCTTGCTTTATTGCTCAGGCTGGTCTTAAATTCCTAGGCTAAAGTGATCTTCCTGCCTCTGCCTCCCAAACAGCTGGGATTATAAGCATGAGCGCCCGTGCCCAGCCCCTTTTTCTATTTTGTTAGGTTCTGGATTCAGTCAGAGGCACCCTCCCTTTCTGCCCAGGATGGTGTGTGTGTCTCTAAGAGACCCAACAACAGCTCCTTCTCATCATGTCAGGGCAGGAGAAAACTGACTCTAAGAGCTGCCTTTAAAAAGAAACTCAGGTTTGACCTCAAGCTACCTTTAAGATGTTTAGGACATCATTTGTTTTTTGTTTTGTTTTGTTTGAGATGTAGTCTCTGTCTCTAGGCTGGAGTGCAGTAGCACAATCTCAGCTCACTGCAACCTCCGCCTCCTGGGTTCAAGTGGGTCTCCTGCCTCAGCCCCCAAACAGCTGGGACTACAGGCGCATGCCACCACGCCCGGCTAATTTCATATTTTTAGTAGAGACAGGGTTTCATGATGTTGGCCAGGATGGTCTAGATCTCCTGACCTCGTGATCTGCCCACCTTGGCCTCCCAAAGTGCTGGGATTACAGGTGTGAGCCGCTGCGCCCGGCCAACATCATTTGTTTTTAACTTTTTTGGTTTAGTGTTTTGGCCTAAACGGTGCTGCAGAATGATTTCAGGATTTGGCGCTCCTGAACACGCAGCATGGACGTGCAGGCCCGCGATAACCCGGCCAGACTCACAAGGTGAATTCCTCTTCCCACGTGAGGTCCGTGGTGTTTTCCGTCAGGGTGCTGGAGAACCTCTGAAGAGGATCGTTCAGCTGCACCACGCACACTGTGTTAATGTGGCCTGTCATTAAAGGAAGCACATCGCGTCGGTGTTTATTTTTATTTTTTAAACTGCGTGAAGCCATTGTATGCATAGAAAGAAAGGCTAAATTAAATGACTAAGGTTGAGGCTTACCCACTTCAGAGAGTGGGAATTCTTTCATTTGCCATTTTCAAACTCTCAAAGCACCAGCCTTTATCAGGGTGAAATAATTTTTCCCACATTTGATATCAACAGCCCTGGGCTGACTCCAAGTGCCTGGCCCCCTCCGCCAGTGTGGGCCACAGGTTACCAACTTGAGGGAGTCGAAGCTCACCTGTTGTAGACACAGTGTTGGTATTACGTAAGAGTCAAAGGCCAGAGCCTCACAGTCTGAATATTCAGAGCTTCAGTATCATTGGCGGCCGAATGTTTTGAGGGTTAAATAAGGTTTATGAATTTCGTCTGTTACATGTAAGATACTTAGGGATGGGAGGGCACGTATGATGAGGATGACGGCAGGTAAGATGGTTCAGACTGTTTCCATTTCTTTTTTGTTTTTTGTTTGTTTGTTTGTTTGTTTGTTTTTTGAGACGGTGTTTCACTCTTGTTACCCAGGCTGGAGTGCAATGGCGTGATCTCGGCTCACCGCAACCTCCGCCTCCTGGGTTCAGGCAATTCTCCTGCCTCAGCCTCCTGAGTAGCTGGGATTACAGGCACGCACCACCATGCCCAGCTAATTTTTTGCATTTTTAGTAGAGACGGGGTTTCACCATGTTGACCAGGATGGTCTCGATCTCTTGACCTCGTGATCCACCCGCCTCGGCCTCCCAAAGTGCTGGGATTACAGGCTTGAGCCACCGCGCCCGGCCCCATTTCTTAAGCGTTCATGGTACTGGTGTGAGTTAGTTCTGTTGTATTAGGGAGATGATATATAGGACCCGGGAGCTAATTAGGAAAATAATTATGAGGGCATAGTCATGGGCTCCCAGGGGGACCGTCCCCGAGAGGCAGCACCATTACATACAGAGGCCTGGTCCCCACTTTTGGATAAGACTAAAGCTTGCCAAAGCCGAAACATCAATTCCTGTTGACTCCTAAATTGGGAGCTACCTCACGGAGCACCCTTTTCTCGCCTTATACCAGACAGGTGCTGCCGGGGTATTTGACCCAGGTGGTGGGACATGTCACTAGCGCACAGTTCTTTCTGCTTTCAGACAACGCTTCTCCCTGCAGCACACGGTCCCAATACACTGTGGAATCAGTCATTGCGAGAGTGTGTGGACCCTGACCCACGCAGCAGGAGGGAGGAGCAGCCTACGCAGATTCTCTACTGGGCTTTCACAGTCACTCGTCAAGGGAGGCTCGGGCCCAGGCATGGAGACATCCAGCAGAGGCAGGAAGGGGGCCTGGCCTCAGGGCAGGTGTGTGTGGGAGCTGGGACCCCAACCCTGGCCAGCTGAGTCCAGGGAGCCCAGGCTGAGCCACTAGGCAGTACAGGCTTAAAGGGCAACACGCAGCACTTTCACCGAAAGAAATCCTCGACAGCTTGGCCCTGCACAGTCTCGGCTGCTAGAGGTGGCCTATTTGTGCTTTTGGACTGGAAGAAGCCCCTTGCAAATAAAGGTAAGTCCCCCTTCACATGCTCGGGCAACACAGTTTGCTCCTGTTCTTGGCAAAATGGAGTTGCGGCATAAAGAGGTGCCCTGTCCCGAGTGACTCTGTGTCCAGGGCTCAGCAATGATTCAGAACCACCCAGAAGGGGTCATCCGTTCTGTGTTGCTTGTCTTGGTTCCAACAGCAGCCATGGCCTCCCAGCACCGGAGTCCCGAGTGTGGCCGAAGCCACTTGATGCATCAAATCCCCGCTTCACCCACATTCTTTTTTTTTTTTTTTTCTGAGATGGAGTCTTGCCCTATTGCCCAGGCTGGAGTGCAATGGCATGATCTTGGCTCACTGCAACCTCTGCCTCCCAGGTTTAAGTGACTCTTCTGCCTCAGCCTCCCAAGTAGCTAAGATTACAGGCATGCACCAGCATGCCTAGCTAATTTTTTGTATCTTTAATAGAGACAGGGTTTCACCATGTTGGCCAGGCTGGTTTTGAACTCCTAACCTTGTGATCCGCCCACCTCAGCCTCCCAAAGTGCTGGGATTACAGGTGTGAGCCACTGCGCCTGACAGCAGAAGCTGCACCTTGGTCAGGATGCTCGACACATACATATGGGTTCAATATTAAAAAAAAAAGGAAAGAAAAGAAAAAAAGGATCACTCCAGACAAATGAAAAAGGTAAAACCAATTACACTCCGTTCTCCCACAGGCCTTCACACGTGCAGAGATAGGATCAGATTTTTAACCACCTCTTGTTCCTGTTACATTTTCAGGTGCTTTCTGCAACAAAGGCAGGGCTCCCGCCGCGGCCCCATGGGAGGATGCCACCAGAGAATCCAAGCCCCCTGGAGCCCACCTGGCAGCCCCCGACTCTGCTCAGGGGCAGGAACAGCCCCATCCAGGAGGCAGGATCCCGTGGTCACCCACCTGAAGCATCAGGCTCGCTGAGCAGGAAGGCGCGGATGCTCCTCACCAGCAGCTTTAGCTCGTGAGCCCGCGGAGGTTTGGGAGGACAGGATTCCTCAGCAGTCGACGGAGCACACTCTAAGTTCTGAAAACATAAAGAGCACTTTATTTTTGGTCCTCGTGGGGAGACTGAGGACTAAGGAAGTAGCTGCTGGACTCCTGTTATGGGGGGTGGCGGGGGTGGGTATCTACAGGAAAGTCTGCACAGGCAGCTTGAGCTCCAGGCTCTGCTCTGAAACAATGCCCCTTCTCATGGGAAGGGAGGGAACCGATGAGCCACCACCATCCCCAGTGTGGAGCATTTTCTATCCTAAACACAGCCAAGTACAAGTAGCAACGCGTTCAGCTGCAGACAGGGTTCCCAAACCTTACTGCAGGGGGAGATGGAGCTCACTTTGCCATGGGTCTAAACCATCCGACCCGGGCAGGTGCTTAAGTGCATGGGGACCTCCTCTGCCGGCTGTGGGCGCCCGCGGCTGCTAGCACAGAGCAGGACACCAGTCAGATGGGAACGGCCAGGGACGTCACCCTACACCTGTTTCCTGCCTCCACACAGAGTCCAACGTCCACGCGAGGAATGTCTACGCATCCCCTAGCACTGCACAGGTGAGGGGACAGAGGCAGCGGCAGCTGGGACCAGCTTCCATCACATCACATCCTCCAAAGGCACCAGGGCGTTTCCAACAGAAAGCACCCCAAATCTGGAAGAGCCCAGCTTCAAACCAGCATTTCCCAAACTGGGTTCCACCTGTCACCCACTGCCAAGAGTGTTCTTTTTCTCTCTTTTTTTTTTTTTTTTGAGACAGAGTCTTGCTCTGTTGCTCAGGCTGGAATGCAGTGGTGCAATCTTGGTTCATTGCAACCTCTGCCTCCTGGATTCAGTGATTCTCCTGCCTCAGCCTCCTGAGTAGCTGGGATTACAGGTGTCTGCCACCACAGCCAGTTAATTTTTTTTTTCTGTATTTTTAGTAGAGATGCGGTTTCACTATGTTGGCCAGGCTGGTCCTGAACTCCCAACCTCAGGTGGTCCTACCACCTCGGCCTCCCAAAGTGCTGGGATTACAGGCATGAGCCACCACACCCAGCCAGAGTGTTCTTTTAAAAGAAGCTCTGTTAGTTGCAAGCATTTGGGGACCCAGAGGGTTTCTCAGAGGTGGCGTCAGCCCCCATGCTGTGAGAAGTTTTCAGGCAGAGACCCTGGGTGCTGATGTGACTGAGCACTTCTTGGGGGAAATGCTCACTAACGTCTCAAGAGACACAGGTGTTCTTTCCCACCTAGAAAACACTGTTCTGAGCCAGGCACTTCCCAAATGTGAGCTGAGGGTGCTGGAGCCCAAGAAGGAATTGCTGATGTCCCTGAAATCCAAGGACATGAGCACTGGGGACCGAGCAATCTGCCTGTCTGGGACGGAGATGAACCTTCCTTCAGTTGCTGAGGGTGATGGTCAACTGTATGTGTCGACTTGACCGGGCCACAGGGTGACCAGACAGTTGGTCCGACATGATTCTGGGTGTGACTGTGAGTGTGTTTCTGGATGAGATTGGCATTTGACTCAGCACACCCAGTAATGCACGGCTCTGTCCCTCATGTGGGTGGGCCTCATCCAGTCAGTTGAAGCCCAATGGAACAAAAGGCCTGAGTAAAAGGGAACTCCTCTTCTTCACTGCTTGAGCCGGGGCAGGGTCTTGTCCTGCCTTCAGGCTTGGCTGAAACAGTGAGTCTTCACAGGCCTTGAGCCTGCTGGCCTTTGGAATGGAATGTACACATCTGGATTTTTTGGGTCTCAGGCCTTCAGACTCGAGCTAGAATGACCCCACAGACTCTCCTGGGGCTCCGGCTTGCCAAGCACAGACAGATCTCAGGACTTAGCCTTCAAAATTATGTGAGCTGAGTACACACACACACACACACACACACACACACACACACAGCCTTCAAAATCATGTGAGCTGAGTGTACACACACA
>NW_022436948.1:4371664-4406472 GCF_009761245.1 Sapajus apella | reverse complement strand
ACACACACACAGCCTTCAAAATCATGTGAGCTGAGTGTACACACACACACACACACACACACAGCCTTCAACATTATGTGAGCTGAGTACACACACACACACACACACAGCCTTCAAAATTATGTGAGCTGAGTACACACACACAGATACACACACACAGCCTTTAAAATTATGTGAGCTGATTACACACACACACACACAAATACACACACACAGCCTTTAAAATGTAAGCTAATTACACACACACACACACACATACATACACACACACAGCCTTCAAAATTATGTAAGATTACACACACACACACACATACACACACAAAGCCTTTAAAATTAGTGAGCTGATTACACACACACAGCCTTTAAAATGTGAGCTGATTACACACACACACATTCACACACAGCCTTCAAAATTATGTGAGCTGAGTACACACACATACACACACACACACTCTCCCATTGGTTCAGTTTCTCTAAAAAGTCCTGACCAGTATTTTATATATATATATTTATATATATATAATATTATATATATTTATATATAATATTATATATATTATACATATATATTTTATATATTATATATAAATATAATTTTATATATTTTATATAATTATATATATATAATATCCTATTTTGATAAATAAACTATAAATTTATATAAAAGCATGATTGAAGTTATGATTGTCTGGGTCCTATGATTTTTTAAATTCATGGATTCCAAAAATATATGACTATTTTATGAAGTTGCATTCATTCTGATATTAAAGGTTTATTGTCATATTCAGAACAGTCACTTCTGATGTGAGATAAGCTACTGTGACAGAATTACTGAGAGGGTCAGTGCTGGGACTGTGCTCTCATCTCATGGCCTGGTCCCCTCCATCTGGAGAGGCTGAGTGCCCCCGGACCTCAGGCCCCTGGGAAGCCCCCCCAAGACATCCACACCCCCTCCTGCTCTGCTCTGTTGGCCCAGCGCCCCTTCTGCATGGCGCAGGCTTTGGGAGGGTGATGATGCTTCCTTATACTCCTGTGACTCCCAGGGCCAGGGCTTAGCACCAAACACTGCCATCAACTGATATCTGTTCAATGAATCAAAGTCTTTAGACTCTACCTACTGACAGCTGGTGATGTTTGCCCTAATAAGAACGGCAGATCAAGGACCGGCATCACACAAGAGTTTATATTTTCAAACTGACTTCACTAAGAGCTAGATAATAAAGACAGACTCTGTGTGTGTGTGTGTTGAGATGGAGTTTTGCACTGTCACCAGGCTGGAGTGCAATGGCATGACCTCGGCTCATTGCAACCTCCACCTCCTGGGTTCAAGCGATTCTCCTGCCTCAGCCTCCCAAGTAGCTGGGATTACAGGCATGTGCCACCACGCCCAGCTAATTTTTGTACTTTATTAGAGATGGGGTTTCACCATATTGGCCAAGATGGTCTCAATCTCCTGACCTGTGATCCACCAGCCTCGGCCTCCTAAAGTGCTGGGATTACAGGCATGAGCCACTGTGCCCAGCCCAAAAATATATTTTTTAAACTTCAGGGCCTATAAGTGCCTGTTTTACAGAGTCATGATAAAAAAGTTCAGCATATGACGGAGAGAACTCACTTTAAACAAAGGATCGTTGATGTGTTATTTAGGCCCATTAGGTTGACCAGGGCAAATGCTCTGGATGAGAATTTAACCAGGAACGTGAGTAGCACCCTAATCAGATGGTGCAGGAGGGTTCTAGAATGAGGAGGGAGGCAAGCGACATGGAAAAGGGGGTCGCACAGACGAGACTAGCCTCCTCTATCATCCACTGCCAAAGGACACAGACCTCCAAGAGGCAGCAGCTACTGCAGGCAAGAGCAGGGCAGCAGGCTGGCTCCATCTCTGTCTATCCCACCCACTGGGCTCTGTTTCCTTCTAGGGCGATGTTCTCAACACTGGCTGGTTTCCCAGGTACCTTAGTCCTGGAAGGATGAGGTCTCGGGATCTGAATGGACAGGGAAGTGTCAGGTTTTCCTTTCACTTCATGGAGCTTTGCAGCCCCATGCCCCAAACCTAAATCTCATGCCCACCATCACTATCCCAGCAAGCAAGTGTGCCATCTTGGCTCTACTATGGGAGGTGGAGGAACGCTGGAAAAGCACACAGATTCTCCAAGAGAGGCTGGCATGGCCCCTAATGGGGTTCAGATGCACCCGCAGCACCCAGGTGCGTTTACCTGAGCTTCCTGTACATTCATGGGCTTGGTGATCAGAAGCACTGATGGAGAGGCAGAACCAACCAAATGCTTCAAGAGGTCCTTCAGAGTGTCCGACACCGTGCGCATCTCGGCCACCTGGTCCTGGGGAAAGAGGAGAAAGTCAACAGATGGGCTTTGCAAGCTCGCTCCCTGCCCCCAACCTCACACCTTCAGAGGACTAAAACCAAGCAACGCAGGAAGGAAATCGCCTTCAGATTTTAGCTCTGTCTTTGCAAAAACTGTAGAAAGGAATGAGGCACTGCCCTTGGAAGTAGCCTTCGGACTCAGCCCAAGTCATGTGTGCAGCGCCCTCACCGTGGGAGAGGGGACTGATCATCAGACGTGGCGGAGCATCGAGGGGGTACCTACAGTGTCATTACCCTTGGCTGCACGAGTGCTAAAATAATCCCCAGCCATTAAATCCGCATCTGGGGTGGGGCAGGGAAAGCTTCAGGATTTTTTTAAGTGGTCAAGTGACTCCAGGTACAGCCCTGCATTCGATCCATCAAAGCCATCCACCCCCTCACAGGCCCTGCCAAGCCAAAGGGCCCATCCACATCCCAAGAGGCCCACACCAGCCTGAGAAGGGGTGGCTGGGGATAGGGGAGGAGGCCACCAACACCAGCATGCACTCGGTTCCCCACTGCAGACAGTCCTAACTCACATGTGCTCTCACGCCAATGGAAGAATCGTAAAACCTTACGGACTGACCTCCCCCAGTGCTTTGGGCTGGACAGTAATGGCCATTTCGGGCACACTCATGAAGGACCAGCTAATCTGGAGGTCCTCTCTCTTCTCTTTCAGGTGGAACTCCAGCTGTTAAAATAAAAGTTATTAGAGGGCTACTATTTCCACCAAAGCCTTAATGTGCAGGTGTGTGTGCATGTGACTGTGTATGTGAGCATGTGTGTATGCAAATGTGCATGTCAGCATACGTGTGTGTCCATGCGTGCATGTATGTATATGAGCATGTGTGTGTGCACGTTTGTGCATGTTTGTGCATGTGTGCGTGTGCATGTGTACTTGAGCATGTGTGCAAGTGTGCATGTGAGCATGTGGCCTGTGTGTGCACGTGTGTGTACATGTGTGTGTGCCTATGAGTGTGTGTGCATGCATGTGTGTACCTGCTCACTTATTCACTTATTCAGTTTTCTATTTCATAGAAAACTGCTGAGCTTTCCACTTGGCATATTATGTGCTCTCAAAATGGAGAGCAGGACCCAAAACTCCCTTTACCCATTCTCCTTCTGCCCCTTGCCTGGCCACAGCCTACCCCTCAAAGAGGGACCTCCACACTGGTGGCTGACAACCAGATGTCATCAAAGCCCTACAGTCTTTTGAACATGAATAGCTAGCTGTGCTTTGGGTTTCTCTTTCTGGGAGTACCCACATGGCATAAAGGAGAGAGGAGTGGGAGAAGGGCCCAGGGCGCCTCATTCTGACCCTGGACGTGGGCTGCCCTGCTCCTGCACTCACGGAGCCCAGAAGATTCCATGTGGAGTGCAACGGCGTCTTTACTGTCTCTTGCCTGGGCCACCACAGCAGCCTCTAAGTGGACTCCAATCTCTAAGGATGGTTCCACCCATCCAGCCCATTTGGGAAGCAGAACAGCGGCCCCCAAAGAGGTCCACACCCTAATCCCTGGAACTTGTGACTGTGGGACCTTACCGGGCACAGGAGACTTGACAGGTGCATTAGGGGAAGGACCTCAAGATGGGGAGACGACCCTGGGCCCTTCAGATGAGCCCAGTGGAAACACTGAGTCCTGAAGAGTCGGGGAGCAGAGGGGCCGGGTATGTGGCATGAGGACTGCATGCCTCCCTGCTGGTGTGGAGGTGGAGGAGGGCACCCTGAGCAGAAAAATCGGGTGCCTCAAGGAGCCGGAAATGGCCCTCCGCTGACGGCCAACAAGAAAATGGAGCTCAGTCCCATAATCCCACGGAATGAAATTCAACCAACAACCCCAAAAGCAATGAACAGATGCCCCGTGACTGCCGCTACGGCAGGCAGCCCGACGGCACCTTGAAGTGGGCCTGGCTGGACATCCAGCCTCCTTCCTGGTGGCTTCCCCAGTCTGTGCTGCCTGAAGCTGCTCATGGTCATTTGCATCCGTAGCCACAGAAAGCTAATACTGCACCCTTCATTCTCCGGCCAGAAGCTGTGTCCAAAGCGAAAATCTTAACTTTGGGCATCTCCATCCCTTCCCACTCCCAAACAAAAGGGAAGAGTGACTTTTGATCATCTGGGTACGGGGACTCTCAACTCATGCGAGAAGCAGGGTAGAGAAAAACGATGACTTCTACTTCATAACCATCTCCACCCTGCCTTCCTTGCCTGGTAATTCTAGGAAAAAGTTAGGTAATTCCAGGGGAAAAGTGCACTGTAATGGTTTTGACACAGATGGCTGAGTCGATGGAGACCACTCCTGCATCTCTGGTCAGAGGAACATCAGGGAAGTAGCCACACCTCCTGCCACCAGCATCAATTATTGACCCATCTCTGGCAGCTGCCCCTGCTCTGAGAGGCAGCCCACACACCGGTTTCTAACTGTTAAGTGATCAAAGGTGCAACTGTGTTCCTTCTGTGCCAGTTGCTGAAAGTGGCAGGAACATGTGGCTATAATAACACAATGTCCGAAATGACATTTCTTCATTTGTGTTTGTGAGCCTGTCTGGACTCATTCAGTTCCAGAACGTGCATCAAAGGTTGGGTAAATACGACCCAGACTTTGAAGGCTATTTTCTAATCACACTGTCCAAATCATCTGCGGGGTGCAGGAGAGCAGGAACACCTCACAGGCCCACAGTGCCAACTCTTCACCTCTTCCATTGTCTCAGAGGGAGTGCAGCTGGGGTGGGGCTGAGGAACTGGGGGGTGGATTTCAGAAAAAAGCCACTTAGGTAGCCAGGAAATTTTGTCAGTGCTGGCTATTGAAAACCATGCTTTTGTAGGAAAAGCACATGGGATGCCATCTTCCCTTGCGATTGGAAATTCGGCATGACTTGAGCTCATCCCCCAAATTAAGAGCCAAGTCCAAGGACACGGGGATGAAACAGGGCACGGGACTAGCAGTGACCCTTGAAACAGGCCCAGACATCTGCAATTTTTAAATACCAGCTAAACAGGAACTCCGGTGAATATTCTGCAGGATGTGAGGGCCGCACAGCTCAATGATGATTTGGGCATCTGAAGTGTCACTGGCTTTACTATAATTATAGATCTGTAAGCCTCTCTCTATAAAATTGTAGAGATATGTATAATTATATATGCACCTTTATTATTATGTCTATTATAAAAACATGGAATAATGGTAATACTAATTTTTTAACTTATAAAAATAATAAGGGAGTTCTTTGAAAACTGACTTTGCCAAAAACTGAAAAGAGGACTGCCCCACCCCAGCCGCTCAGCTGTGTTTCCAAGCTGCAGCCCAGCGCCGGGTTTGGAACTGGCCCCGTTTCTCATCTCTGATGCTGCTTGCCTTATCCTATCCATCAACAACACCCCGACTCGTTCAAATGCCTGAAAGACGCAACCTCTGGGTTTATTATAAAAATATGTGTGTTTGTGTGTGTGGTGGATGTGTGTAGTGGATGTGTGTAGTACATACGTGTGATCATTTCCTATGTATAAAATACTATATGGAAGCTTAGAGTCTGAAAGTTATGACATGAATGGGAATTAATAAAAACATGAATCGTGACAGCCCTGTAACTCACACCATGCTCACTCTTCACATTTCTGAGAACTGTGACTTTGACGGTTCTCACAAATTGCAAACTCTACACATCTTTACCTGTAAATGGAATGGGGAGAGCCGCACGTCATAGAGCCGGCATCCAGCACCCGAGGCAGGCTTCTCACTGACCAAGAACTGAATGGCCTGGCCCACCACGTGACAGACCACCACCTGGAGGAGGCACAGGTAAGGGAGAAAACTGTATCCAACAGAAAAGACAGCTCGTACGTGGCTTTTTTTTTTTTTTTTTTTTTGAGACAGGGTCTTGCTTTGTCACCTAGGCTGGAGTGCATTGGCATGAACTCAGCTCACTGCAACCTCTGTTTCCCCAGCTCAGGTGATCCTCCCACGTCAATCTCCTGAGTACGCCCCCACACCCACCTAATTTTCGTATTTTTTCTGTAAAGATGGGGTCTACTATATTGCCCAGGCTGGTTTCAAACTCAAGCAATCTTCCCACCTTGGCCGTCCAAAGTGCTGGGATTGCAGGCATGAGCCACTGCACTCAGCTGCCGTAGGCAATTTTTTTTTTTTTTTTTTTTGAGACAGAGTCTCACTGTCATCCAGGCTGGAGTAGTGTCATGGAGCAATCTCAGTTCGCTGCAACCTCCACCTCCCTGGTTCAACCAATTCTTCCACCTCAGCCTCCCAAGTAGCTGGAATTACAGGTGTGCTCCACCACACCCAGCTAATTTTTGTATTTTCAGTAGAGACGGGGTTTCACCATGTTGGCCAGGCTGCTCTCAAACTCCTGACCTCAGGTGATCCACCTGCTTCAGCCTCCCAAAGTGCTGGGATTATAGGTGTGAGCCACCACATCCGGTCTAGGCATCTTTATATCAATATAATCTGGACTTTATACATTAGCGAGGATACAAATTTAGAGTTGTAAAGTTGGATAAATATTCAGATATTCAGGATGACATCTTTTCTATAATGTAGTAGTTTGAAAACTAGAAACAATATTTCAGATCTTTGCTTCCTGATGAATTTCTTAGGAGCTAAACTCTGTCTTGCCCAAATCTAGTTATTAGGCACTTTCCATATATAACAAAGTCTTTTTCTTTGAATATTATCTTGTTCTAGTTCTCCACAACAGCTGATTTTTAATTCCCCAAATGATTCCATATCCATATAGAGTCAAAGTCATTAGCCATCTTCTTTTGCTAAAAATGAATATTAAAAAAAAAAGTAAGTTATAGATGTTAGAAGTAAAAAAAAGTTTTCTTAAATTACCCAGTACACAAGGGGTTGCTTCCACTTAAATAATTTCTATAGTATCATGGTTTTCAAAAAGGTGGGAGTGATTCACAAAACAAAGTATCAGGCCGGGCGTGGTTGCTCACGCCTGTAATCCCAGCACTATGGGAGGCCAGGGTGGACGGATCACCTGAGGTCGGGAGTTTGAGACCAGCCTGACCAACATGGAGAAACCCCATCTCCACTAAAAATACAAAATTAGCTGGGCAGGGTGGTGCGTGCCTGTAATCCCAGCTACTCTGGAGGCTGAGGCAGGAGAGTTGCTTGAACTCAGGAGGTGGAGGTTACGGTGAGCCCAGATCGCACCATTGCGTTCCAGCCTGGTCAACAAGAGCGAAACTCCATCTCAAAAAAAAAAAAAAAAAAGTATCGAACAATTATAAAATTATGCAGCCATACTAAATTATAAAATGAGCTCATTCAAGAACCTGTCAGAGAAAGAAAACGACATCAGGAATAAACCAAACTGTGGTTTCCTGACATAAATCACACAATATTAAGAGGAGTGATTTTCACAACTACTATAGCACACAGAGAGCAGTCGTTTCTGCCACAGATTCCTCTACAGAATCTGATCTAGAACGAGAGGTCAGCAGAGCTCCCTGCTCCCCTCTCGGAGGCACAGGCCAAGCGGACACGTGTGGGATAATTACCAGGCCAGGTGCCAGGTGTGTACCGTCCGGGAGGAGGGCAGGGGCAGCCGGGGGCATGCCGGACTGGACATAAGGCAGGCACAAGGGGGTTCTGCAGGTGACCAGTGTTTGGCCAAAAAGCAAAGCTATCAGGAGACTGAGGGTAAGTCAGACTGACCCCCTCATTCCCAAAAGAACCACTGACCCCACTGCAGGGAGTCACTGGACAGGAAGAGAAAATTCTTTAATTCTCTGGTGGATTTATCATCATCTAAAATACCACATGGAAAGATTATCAAAATAATTACTCAGGGCCTGCTCTTCCCCCAAGTTCAGGGCCAGGACATTCCCCTTTTCCTTTCTCATCTGCTGGCTCCTGGCCCTGGCCAAACCCTGGACCCAGCTCTTCCCACTGCTCGCCCGTCCCACTCTGGAACAAAAGTGGAACCTGGGCCCTGAGGCCCCGGCAGGGGTCAACATCCAACGTCCACCACCAAATACCTCAATGCCACAGAGCTAGAAACACAAAGTCCCTCCTTCTCTCAATATTGGCAGAAAGTCCTGAGAGTCTCCTTTCCACCAGTTCTGACAGCACTGCATTCAGAAGACTGATTCACATGGTTAATTGCATATTTCCACCATCTCCAGAGTTCACAAAGGGCCAGAACAAAAAATGTTTGTATAAGAAATGTCGTGTATTCATGTTAAAAATAAATGATCTATAAACAGTCCTCTTCGGAGGAGCATATTTTGATGCCAGATGAGTTACACACACCGATGACATGACACTGAGAAAAGTCCCTGTCCTTTGTCTCAATAGCCCACGCCTTTTACTGCTTAAAGTAAAAAAAACATAATAAAAAATTAAAAAACCAGCACTGGCTCTGAGCACCACGTGCTTCCTTCAGAGCCTTCTATACTAAGCTAATCAGAGCCCTACCAAGAAAACAGATAGCTCGTTAGTGCCGCAACCCAAGCAATAAAGAATTTCATCTCCCTTTGTATCCAGTTCTGCAGAAAGCTTCCCGCCACCATTCCCTGATACACAGAGAACCACACTTGCTCAAAAGCAAGCAAATAAGTAAATAGATCAACGGACTTTAAAACTTCTAGAACGCAGGACTCCAAGGCTCACGAGTAACGACTCAAGCCGAATCACTAAAGTAGGTTAAACCGCTTTCTGCTCTCGGACAGAATGTGCAATGTCTTTTCGTGGTGACACCCTGGTGTGCCTTCCTCAGCCCCGGGGCTTCCCTGCCCTCTGAATAAACCTGGAGTGCAGACCAAGCCTTTCTTGGCCTCCCCTCAGAGTTTGGCTAGAAAAATTCTTTAAAGCAACAATCTTGGCCGAGCATGGTGGCTCGTGCCTGTAATCCCAGCGCTTTGGGAGGCTGAGGCAGGAGGACTGCTTCAGTCCAGGGGTTCAAGACTAGCCTGGGCAACACAGCAAGACCCCATCTCTAAAAAATAAAAATAAAAATAAAAAAAGATACAAAAATTAGTCAGGCATGGTGGTGTGCACCTGCAGTCCCAGTTACTCAGAAGGGTAGGGTGAGAGGGAGTTTGAGGCTGCGCTGAGCTGTGACTGTGCCACTGCACCGCAGCAGAAAGAAACGATCTGAACCTGCCTGGCATTTTCACACGGCCAAACAAAACACTGCTCCTGCTCCACTTGGAGGGCCAACCACCAGGGCCAAATCCTCTTCTAGGACCAGCCCCTGCCTCTGCCACCCTCACAAATAATGCCCCATTTGCCAAATGGACGGGAACAAAATGGAGAGGAGATTGTAAAAACAAGTAATCTTCTTTTAGCGTATTAAGGTGTGATCCACAATGGGGATTAAATTCTCCCAGCCACGCCAACAGAGGCAAGGCCTCCACCGGCTGGGGGCGGGGGGGCTCCTGACATCACAGCAGAAGCCAGGACCACCTGACACAGGTAAACAGCTCCTCCTCACTTAGCCTTCCTCAGTGCCAGATACCAAAGGTTAACATCTACTAAATACCCACGAGTGGGTAGAGACCCTGATCTTTACCCTCAAGTCTCCCTACCCCAAACAGCCAGGGTCATGAGAGTCCCTTCTGAACTTTCCAAGTGAGCTCTTTGGGGAATCCCAGTTACATGGAATGGACAGACTGGGCCTCTGCAACGATTCGTACAGGATTTCACAAAGTTAAATAGAAGCAATATCTAGCACGGGCGGCAGGGACAGTGAAGCCCTCTGAGGACAGGAGTGAGAACCCCCAGCCCCAGCGCAGACCCCACCGAGCCCAGGTGTGCATCTGCAGGAGTGAGCTCTCTTGACAACTACCAGCTGTCCCCCCACCTGCATTGTTTTTTTGGGATCTTTTTCCCCAAAACAACCAAAGACTGTTTACATAAAGCATTTCAAAATCAAGCAACAGAAGGGTGAACTTCGCATTCCAAATAAACACTCTCCTCTCCGTGTAAGCGACAGTGTTTTTTGGAGGATGGGTTGTGTGCGGTAAGTCAGGGTCTCCACGTGGAAGGTGCAAGAGGGGACCCGTGGTTGGCAGGTGAGGGTTTGGGTGGGGGAGCCCCGAGCAGCAGATGGAAGCATCACAGGAGGGGAAAGCCGCCTGAAGGCCGAAGAGCAGGCTGCATGGGCAGGGCAGAACGGGAGGGCTTCATTCACCTCCTCAGTGCTCCCTCCAGCCTCAGCACCTCGACCTCAGGCAGTCACATATCTATGCAAACAGCGCTTATCTGGAAACTATTCCTCTGTTTAGACTTGGAGCCAAATATTCCAGGCACAGCTACTCCAAGTGTCGCTATTGTTCACCAACAAGAGAGCCCCTGAGTCTTCAGATCTCAATGTGCCCTTTCACTTCCCGTTTCAATTAAGCTTCTTCTACAGCTGCCTGGGCTCCTTCTTAGAACACTCCAGAGAGCTGGAAATCATGTAATTACTTTTGTCTCCAAAGAAACTAGCAATGCTGAGAAAATGTATCCAAAAGGTTTATGTAACAGTATTTTTCACTTTCATCACGCTACATAACACCCTGAGGAAAGAACTCCAAAGTCAATTCAAAGCAAAGACCCTTCACAAATCATTTGGATTTCCTAATCAGATGTCTCTCCCCGCTCTGCAATGGAGTCTCGCCTCTGTAAGTATTCTTCAAGACAGCATGAATTGGATATAAAATACTATTTCTACTCCAGAACTGGGACTCAATTTACAAAGTAAAATCCATTAGAGCTAAAGGTTATCCAAACATCAACAACATTTAATGCTATTTGCCCACTAATTCAAAACAAACAGTTAAAGATGTATTTTTATGTATTTACTTTTGAGACGGAGTTTCATTCTGTCCACTAAGCTAAGTGCAGTGTGCGATCTCGGCTGACTGCAACCTCCGCCTCCCCGGTTCAAGCCATTCTCCTGCCTCAGCCTCTCCCAAGTAGCTGGGATTATGGGTGCCTGCCACCACACTTGGCTAATTTTTGTATTTTTAGTAAAGACAGGGTTTCACCATATTGGCCAGGTTGGTCTCAAACTGCTGACTTCAGGTGATCCACCCACCTCAGCCTCCCAAAGTGCTGGGATTACAGGCGTGAGCCACCATGCCTGGCTTGAGGATGTATTTTTATGAGAAATTTTCACAGGGGACTGAGATGAAAAATGTTGGAAACAAGATCGTGGCCAACCCCAAGGGCTGCTGTTTTTTTTTTTTTGTGTGAGACGGAGTTTCGCTCTTGTTGCCCAGGCTGGAGTGCAATGGTGCGATCTCGGCTCACCGCAACCTCCGCCTCCTGGGCTCAGGCAATTCTCCTGCCTCAGCCTCCTGAGTAGCTGGGACTACAGGCATGCGCCACCATGCCCAGCTAATTTTTGTATTTTTAGTAGAGACGGGGTTTCACCATGTTGACCAGGATGGTCTCGATCTCTTGACCTCGTGATCCACCTGCCTCGGCCTCCCAAAGTGCTGGGATTACAGGCTTGAGCCACCGCGCCCGGCCGGGCTGCTGTTTTATCTTCTGGGGGAGCCTCGACCCCATGGGGCTCCTGCTGCAGCCTGACTTCAACCCCACCCCCAGCAACACTCTCCCTCCCTTTTCCTGTCAGATACTTTAAAGTAAACAAGGCAGCCTTTCAGTCATATTGCACAGCACAGTGTAACACTGGCATTCTACGGCTTCAAGATCTGCTTGTTTCATCAGGTTTCTACTAAAAGACATAAACAAGACAGTTCCTTTAACATGAAGGACAGAAGGGAGGTGGGTCTCCTCCTTGCTGGCAGCCAGTGCTTCCTGACGGGCCAGGCCACTCAGCCACACCAGCCTCTACATTCCGACCAAGCAACACAACCCCAGTGCCACCACGGCCTCACTCTGTCGCCTCCAGGCTGACTCGGCCCAGAATTCCACACGCCGACATCCACACGAACAGGTGGCGTCATGGGAGTCCTGTTCAGGGGCGGCACCTGCCCTGGATCTCAGAGGGCGGGGTCTCCGATGAGGAACCGCCACCACCCTCCCTAGGAAAGACCCTCATTCAAAACAATTTCACAACCTGTTAGCATTTTAGCATAAATTCCAGGTAAATGAAATATCTGGAATGTCAAGTCATGCAAAGAAAAAAAAAAAAACAAAAAACAAAAAACAAGGCAACTAAGCTGAGCTTCCTGTCTGCAGCTAGCTAGAGTGACAAAGGTGGACAATTTTATCTTTTTAATTCTGTTTTCCTTTTTTCCCCACTGCATTCCTAGAGGAAGGTGGACAATTTTAAACCATGGTGCCTTCACAAAACAAGCAGCCCCCTGAGTTACAGACAGAGCAGGGGACCACCTCCCCGTTTACCGACCCCGAAGCTCTCAGGGCATATTTCAGCATCAGGTAGAACGCATGTGCACACGACACACCACACACACCGAGTGCGAGCTGTGGGTTTTCCTCCGGAGACTGTGGAATAAGGTTCTGGGGAAATTCCACACGATCATCCAGTTCTGTCTGGAGCTGTGGTTCTACAGACGCAAAGCGTGACGCTGCTGTCCGGTTCTCCTTTCCCTATATTTGTTGCCTTTTTTACGGTGAGGGTGTGGTGGGGCAGGAGCTTTGGTGAAATAATAAAAGTGAAATTATCACATCTGCAATCCCAGGACTTTGGGAGGCCAAGGTGAGAGGATCACTTGAGTCCAGGAGTTCAAGACCAGCCTGGGCAATACAGTGAGATTCTGCCTCTATAAAAAATTTAAAAAGTAATAAAAATGCAAAACATAACACTAACAGCATGGTTTATTTTGTGCAGTGGCTGGAGCTAGATTCTGGAGGCCAAATGAGGTTCACTCTAGCCTCGCTGTGGCAGCTAGCAGAGTCCAATCAACACGAGCAGGTCTGATACATTTATATATTTATTTATACTTACATAAATATATTTATATAGAAATAAAATTTTTTATTATAATATTTTAATATTTATTATTTATTTATTTCCAAAGCTTATAAATTATTTCTTTCCAAAGCTTAGCTAAGGGAAAGAACAGACTTCTGCCTTATGGGTACCACTTTGCTTTTGAAGCAGAAAGCAGGCACTTTCAAAAGGGGGCTTGGCATGAATGTCATGAAAGGGGGGACGTGAGCAGGTGAGGGTTCACATAATTTGCTTTGGTGCCTTGATCTACTGGGTGGTCCAAGCCGGTGGCCACTGGTGCCTCAGGGGGCAGAACTAGGTTGTAACAGCCGAAACTCTTCCAGTGGGGAGAGTTCCATCAGGGTACACTTCAGATTGTAAATTGACTGTCATCTCTCCAGGCAGCCTCCTGGTGGGTGAGGGTCTCGCTCTGGAGCTCCTGAGCACAGGGTTAGATGAACTGGCCCTGTAGGCCGTGTCTGGTGAAGGGGAGGTAAAAGGCTGTAATTACATTCTAAGGGCTAAGAAACAAGTGGGGAACAGGGGGAAGAGGAGAAAAGAGAAAAACAATAATAAAAAACAATAACTCTTTCTCTTTTCTTGGAAAATAAGGGTGTCTGGTTACAGCATTTCCTAAAAGAAATGCAACTCTTAGCCGGGCGCGGTGGCTCACACCTATAATCCCAGCACTTTGGGAGGCCGAGGCGGGTGGATCACAAGGTCAAGAGATCGAGACCTTCCTGGTCAACATGGTGAAACCCCGTCTCTACTAAAAATACAAAAATTAGCTGGGCATGGTGGCGCGTGCCTGTAATCCCAGCTACTCAGGAGGCCGAGGCAGGAGAATTGCCTGAACCCAGGAGGCGGAGGTTGTGGTGAGCCGAGATCGCACCATTGCACTCCAGCCTGGGTAACAAGAGCGAAACTTCGTCTCAAAAAAAAAAAAAAAAAAAAAAAGAAAAGAAAAGAAAAAGAAATGCAACTGTTATTCGGGGAGCGACTGTCACAGCACAATCCTAAGTCCTGATTCCCACTAATCTTATCACCGATGTGTGGACCTCAGACCTCCAGGGAAGTGGGCATGAAAAGCTTCTGAACCCCCACGTGCCAGGGAAGGGCGGTGGCTGCCCCTGCAGGGGACCGGCTGGCTCCGGTGGCTTGAGATACGGACATAAAAATTTCCTTCTTCTGGGTCAAGCATTCTGGAGCAAACCTCTCCCAAGACATGAGGAAAGAGAATGTAGGTAGAAACCGGTCGCTCTTGTGTAAGAATGTAATTAACGTCTAGGAGAAAGAAATGCACTCAGTGCACGTCGGGACTAGAAGAGAATGCAGAGAGAGCCCCTGGAGAAAGGTTTCAAGGCCACGCTTTGCTGCCTACAAGCCAGCCCTGGCTGGAGCCTGCTCACAGGGCTGTGGGCAGGAGCTTCTTCCACACCTGGTCTGAGCAGATGCCCCGCAAGGCAAGCACCAGGAGAATTCCCTTAGGGAAACACCACAGCCCTGCAGGGCTTGCTGCCTGTGACACATGACACATGCATGTTTGGCCTTTCTTCCTGGTTCCTGACACAAAGCTCTTAAAACCCTTGGAATCTCCCGAGAGATAAGAGTGCCTTTTGAGAAGAGTGTCTTTTGTTGTTATTTTTTGAGACAAGACCTCACTCTATCACCAGGCTGGAGTGCAGTGGTGCGATCTCGGCTCACTGCAACCTCCACCTCCCAGGTTCAAGCAATTCTCCTGCCTCAGCCTCCCAAGTAGCTGGGACTAAAGGCGTGTGCCACCACACCCGGCTAATTTTTGTATTTTTAGTAGAGACGGCTATGGCTGGTGATGTAATCAATCATGCCTAGGTGATGAAGCCTCCATAAAAACCCTGAAATGACACGGTTGGGGGAGCTTCCAAGGCGTTGAACACAGCTAGGTGCCGGGAGGGTGGCTCGCCCAGGCAGGACATGAGGCTCCTGGAGTCCCAGCCCTCCCCCTCCGCCTGCCAAAGCATACCTTCGACACAGCCGGTCCTGAGTCATATCCTTATAATAAACTAGTAATAGCAAGTAAACTGTTTTCCTGAGTTCTGTGCTGTGAGCCACTCTAGTAAGGTATGTGAACCCCAGGAAGGTGGGTTGGGGGAAATCTCTGATCTACAGACAATCAGAAGAACAGGGCACAAGCTTACAACTAGTATCTGAAGTGGGGGCAGTCTGGTGGCCCGCCCTGGTTTCCCAAAGTGCTGGGATTACAGGTGTGAGCCACTGCGCCCGGAATGGAGTTGAATTGTAGGATACCCAGTTGGCACCGCAGAGTTGAAGAACTGATAGTTGGTGTGAGAAAAAACCCCACACATTTGGTGTCTAAAGTGTTGTGAGTCAACAGCTGGGACTGCTCCTCGCCTCAGCCACGGCTGGGCCGGGCGTGGATCTGCACTTATCTATAGTCAGTCCTTCGGGATGACTCAAGCCGCTCCCAGCTCTGGAAGGCTGCACTCTGTATAGACGATACAGAGACTATGCACTCTGTGTAGACGATGCAGAGAGGGTTTTGCAGATGAACAGGATATTTGCGAAGGTGATGACTTGGACACACGGGGACCTTCAGGGGTGGCATGAGAAAGTCCAAGACAAAGGCCCCCAGTGGGCAGGGCAGCCAGTTCCACTGTGAGAGGTACCCACAAGGAGACTCCAGATGGAACACAAGCCCAGCGTTTGTCGTCGGAGAAGAGGTGGGAGTTCAGGCCAGCCAGTCCTCAGCCTCATCCCGATGATCAGAGATGGCATTATGCAACAGACATGCTGGGTTCCGGCGGCCTTGTCCCTGTCTTGGCTCAAATGCCAACCACATGTCCCTTGTCAAGGCTGAGTTAGAAAGATGAGAAAGATGCAACCTGACCTCATAGCGTGGGCTTTGAAAGGGAGGGGCAGTGCCCTGGGATGATAAGTTCACATTTCTTTTAGATCTCTTATTTGTCACAGGTCCTCAAGTTCTGTTACCGTTTTCTTTTTTTTTTCTTCTCAAGAATTATGCCCAGCTGAGGGAACACAAGGCGGTGCTGACATGGAATTCGGTGTAAATTTGGAGACCATGGGGGTGTGTGGCTTAGATACCAAAGAAGAAGAACACCACTGTGAACCTGCTGCCCGACATGGCAGCTCTAAAGTGGAACTCACAGAACGATATTCACAAAAAGAGGCCTTGGCGTCTTATCTTCTTAACACATGAAGGTTAAGCAATGTCCCATCCTGGACATTTTACAAGAGATTAAGCTGGCTGGATTCCTTTGCAAAACAGTGCCCTAAAAATGTGTCATGTTTGGCCAAGATGCTCGTCCAAGAACGAAAAAGGCCAGTACAGAATCTGAGCACCCGAGGGTGTTCCACTCCCAGCTGACCCCTGCCAGGAGCCCAGACAAATCCCAACAAGACTTCCTTCTTGGGGGTGTGCACAGCACCTAGGCTAGCCAGAGTGGCTGTGACGCTCGGAAGACCACCAGGCCTGCTCTTGCCACTCACGTAGCCCCATGAAAGGGACGGGTGGGGACCCGTCTACCTGACTGGCAGGCTCACTCCACCGCAAAGGACGGCACGAGCCACAGCCGTGACAAGGCAGTGGCAATGGCTCCTTTCCTCATTTGGCCACAAAAACGTAAAAGTCAAGAACGATGCGGAAAATTGTTGTGAAACAAAGCAAGAGCCCGTGTGTGCGCTTTTCGTCTGGCAGGAAAAAGCTTCCAGGAACGCTGTTAACAGCAGCCCCATCCCGGCGGGCGGCGGCAGGAAGTAGATGTTAAATAAAAAAGTTTGGACATTTTTAACTTTTTAGTGAGCATGAACTATTTCTGTAATTGTATCAAAACAAATGCAATTTAATCAGATATTTTCACTGGGTGAGGTGGCTCACACCTCTAACACCAGCACTTCGGAGGGCAGAGGACAACGGATTGCTTGAACCCAGTAGTTCAAGACCCACCTGGGCTACAAGGTGAGACCCCATCACTACAGAAAAAAACAAAAAAACTAGCCGGACATGGCGGGGCATGTCTGTAATCTCAGCTACTCGGAGGGCTGAGGCAGAAGGACTGCTGAGCCCAGGAGGTCGAGGCTGCTGTGAGCAGCACCTGTGCGGGTACACTCAGCCTGGGTGGCAGAGTGAGACCCTGTGTCAAAAAATAATAAATAATCCACTTCCTAAAAGGCTGCTTTTCTGACAATATGTATCAAGATCCTTAAAAATGTGCGTACTCTTTCTCAAGTACCGCTACTCTTCCACTTCCAGGAATAGCGAGGAAATAAACACATGAGCAGAAATAACAACAGAGGCAGGCGGAAACATTGAGCCCAGCATAGGCTTGGCATTGTCCCATGCGCTGTACCTGCGGTAACTCATTCCATCCTCACAGCCTGTCTGGGGGTGGGTATGATCCTCTACCTTTATAGATGAGAAGCCAAGCCACACACAGGAGGTGAAAGAATGGAGCCCAAGGGGCCCGGCTCCTAACCAGGACAGCATGGCCACTGCTTAACAGCCTCCACTCTTTTTTTTGTTTTGAGTGGAGTCTCACTCTGTCGCCCAGGCTGGAGTGCAATGGAGCGATCTCGGCTCACTGAAACCTCCGCCTCCCAGATTCCAGCTATTCTCCTGCCTCAACCTCCTGAGTAGCTGGGATTACAGGTGTGCACCACCATGCCCAGCTCATTTTTGTATTTTTAGTAGAGATGGGGTTTTGCCATGTTGGCCAGGCTGGTCCCAAACTCCTGACCTCGTGATCTACTTGCTCTGGCGTACCAAAGTGCTGGGATTAAAGGTGTAGGCCACAGCGCCCAGCCAGCCTTCACTCATACGCGTTCATTCATTAAAAGTTTTGAGGAATTTCAGTAACTTGGGAAAGAATATAAATGCAATACAGTGTAAATTGTAACAAAAAATAAATGCAGAAGAAAAAGACTGGCAGTGTACATGAACAGAGCTAATCACCAGTTCACACAATACCCTGTGTTTTTATTAAATATTATTCTGTGTTTTTCAAGTTTTCAACAATGAACTTGTCTTGATTTTATGGTAAGAGCAGAATTTCTATGTTTGAGACAGAATGGGCCCATGGTAGCCTGAGGTCTGAACTTGCCAATGCCTGTGAGTATCTGCAAACTGCAACATGCCCATCTGTGCTTGCTGAAGCCTGATCTCCACAGCCATAAGGGTCCTGATGCCGAGGACTGGGCACAGTGGCTCACACCTGTAACCCCAGCACTTTGGGAGGCCAAGGCAAGTGGATCATGAGGTCAGGGGTTCAAGACCAGCCTGGCCAACATGGTGAAAGCTTGTCTCTACTAAAAATACAAAAATTATTTGGGTGTGTTGGTGTTGCGCCTGTAATCCCAGCTACTTAGGAGGCTGAGGCAGGAGAATTGCTTGAACCCAGGAGGTGGAGGTTGCAGTGAGCAGAGATCATGTCACTCCAGCATGGGTGACACAGCAAGACTCCATCTCAAAAAAAAAAAGAAAAAAAAAAAAAGTCCTGACACTGGGAAAACTGGCTATCCACATCTAGAAGAATGAAATTAAACCCTTATCTCGCACATACAGAAAAGTCAACTCAAAATGGATGAAAAACTTAAATGTGAGACCAGAAACTATAAAACTACTAGAGAAAAACATAAGAGAAGCTTTAAGATATTGGATTTGGCATTGATTTTTTTTTTATATGATACCCAAAACACAGGCAACAAACACAAAAACAGACAAATGGGATTGCATCAAACTAAAAAGCTTGTGCACAGCCAAAGAATCATCAATGGAGTGAAGAGACAACCAACAAAGTGGAATAACTTATTTGCAAACCATATATTTGATGGGGTTAATATCCAAAATCAATAAGGAACTCAAATAGCTCAACAGCAAGGAAACAAATAGCCCAATTAAAAAATGGGCAAAGGGAGTCAGGCAAGATGGCTTACGCCTATAATCCCAGCACTTTGGGAGGCCAAGGCGGGTGGATCACAAGGTCAGGAGTTCAAGACCAGTCTGGCCAACATGGTGAAACTCCATCTCTACTAAAATTACAAAATTAGCCAGGCACGGTAGTGAGCGCCTGTAATCCCAGCTACTCAGAAGGCTGAGGCAGGAGAAACACTTGAACCTGGCAAGTGGAGGCTGCAGAGAGCCGAGATTGCACCACTGCACTTCAGCCTGGGCAACAGGAGCAAAAACACCATCTCAAAAAAAAAAAAAGAAAGAAAAGAAAAAGGAAAATGGGCAAAGGATCTGAATAGATGTTTCTCAAAAGGAGACATGCAGATGGCCAACAGGTCTATGAAAAGTGCTCAACATCACTAATCATCAGGGAAATGCAAATCAAAGCCACAATGAGACACCACCTCAAACCTGTGAGAACGGTGTAACAAGTGTTGGTAAGGATCTGGAGACAGGGAACCCCTGTGCAGTTTGTGACAGTATAAATTATTACGGCCATTATAGAAAACAATGTGGACGTGCCTTTAAAAATTAAACATAGAACTAACATACAGTCCAGCAATTCCACTGCTGCGTATACTGTTGACCCTCAAACGGCATGGGTTTCAACTGCACAGGTCCACTAACAGGTGGATTTTCTTCCACCTCTGCCACCCTGATACAGCAAGACCAGCCCCTCCTCTCCCTCCTCGTCCTCAGCTACTCAACATGAAGACGACAAGGATGAAGACCTTCATAATTATCCACTTCCACCTAATAAATAGTAAACAGATTTTTTCTTCCATATGATTGTCTTAATAACACTTTTCTCTAGCTTACTTCATTGTAAGAATAGAGTATAATACATATACAAAATATATGTCAATTGACTATGTTATCAGTAAGGCTTCTGGTCAACAGTAGGCTATTAGTAGTTAAGTTTCTGTGGAGTTAAAAGTTATATGTGGATTTTTGATGTCATGAGGTGTCAGTGCCCCAACCCTCACGCTGTTCAAAGGTCAATGATACATCCAAAGAAAATAAAATCAGACACCTGGAGCATTATTCAAAACAGGCAAGAGATAGCATCTGCCTAAGTGTTGACGGCAACAGATGAATGGAGAGAGAAAATGTGGTAGATACACACAACGGATATTGGCCTCAAAAATGAAGACAACCCTGCCGTTTGCAACAGCATGGGTAAACCTGGAGGACACTATGTTAAGTGAAATAAGCCAGGCACAGAAGGAGAAATTCCACATAATCTCACTTAAAAGTAGAATCTTAAAATGTTAAATGCAAAGAAACCAAGAGCAGAATGGTGGTCACCAGGGGCTAGGGAGTTGGGGACATTGGGGAGGTGTTGGTTAAAGGATTCCAAATTTCAGTTAGAAGGAATAAGTTCAAGAGATCTATTGTATACCATGGTGACTCAAGTTAATAACAATACATTATATACCTGAAAATTGCTAAAAGAGTACATTTTAAATTTCTAACCACACAAAATGGTAAGTATATGACATCATCCACGTTAGAGTTAGCCATTCCACATGTATGTGTATATCAAAACATGATGTATGCCATAAATATGTACAATTTTTGTCAACTTAAAAGATAAATTTTAAAAAGAAAATAAAGTCATTGATACTTGACAAGGATTGGCAAATCATAGCTCAGGTAAAGGAAGGGTAAACAAATTGAACGAAGCTTGCTATGTGAAATAATGAAATCTTTACGAAATCTCCATACCCTTCCATATTTTTTATTATTGTGGTAAAATACACATAAAATTTACTAGTTTAGCCATTTCTGAGTGCACATTCAGTGGCATTACATCCATTCACTCTGTTGTATCAACCATCACCACCACCCACCTCCAGAACTTGCTTCTTCCCAAATCTGAAACTCTGTCCTCATTAAGCACGAACTCCCCACTTTCCTCCCCCAAGCCCCTGGCGCCTCCATTCCACTTTCTGTCTCTGTGAATCAGGCTACTCCAGGGACCGCTAAGAAGTAGACTCATCCAGCATTTGTCCCTTTACATCTGGCTGATTTAACTGAGCACCATGTCCTCAAGGCTCGTCCATGTTGCACCCTGTGTCAGAATGTCCTTCCTTTCTCTGGCTGAATTACATTCTGCTGCGTGGATGAGCCACATTTTCTTCACCCGTTCGCCCATCAATAGGCGCTTGGGCTGATTCCACCTTTCAGCTGCTGTGAAAAACGGTGCTATGGTCATGGCCGTACAAATATGATGCTGTTTTCGACTTTAAATTTACATGTATTATTTCTGTCATGTTCATTTCTGGAACTGTGTTTATTAAAAGGATTACAATTGAATCACCTACTGTCTAAGGCCACTTTTCTGGCAATGTGAAGGTTTTTAAAGATAGACTCTTGCGATTTCCACAGTTCTGCTTCCTCCACTCCCTGCCCAGGCCACCCCTGAACATTCCACTCCTCTCTTACTTGGGAAAGTATCAGAAAACACCATACAGAAACCACTCAGCCACAAAGGGATTCGGTAACTATTTGCTACAAATAGAGAGGGTGCTCACCGCCAGGGAAGGCACCTCCAAGGAGCTCCAGGAGGTCAGGCCCACGGCTCTGTGCACCGCAGCTCCCCAGAGTGTAAAATGCGCAGCAGTGGTCCATCTGCCACAGGACCCTCCTGGCTCTCCAGGTGGTGCCAGTCTCAGCATCCTGCACTGCTGCCATGGGCTTCCTCCTGCAACCCTGGTATTTTCTGTGACTTCCTGACATTCATGACAAGGATTGTCTAAGTGTGGCTCCAGTACTGGGAAGGGTATGCAGGAAAGAGAGCTCTCCTATGCTGCTGGGGCACAGAAAACCAGACAGCACTTGGGTGACTGGCTCAGGAATGCTTGGTCAAGCTGAAGTGCACACACCAGCGACCCGCAGGTTCAGGCCTGCCCCTGGGATCCTCCAGTGCTTGTGTCTGAGGAGTCAGGAGGCACAGACTGAGATCCCAAATCCGAAAATCCAAAACCTGAACTCCTCCAAAATCCGAAACTTTTTGAGTGCTGATGTGATTCTCAAAGGAAATGCTCATTGCAGTATTTTGGATTTGAGATGCTTGACTAGTGAAAAATAATGCAAATATTCAAAAATCCCAAAAAAGATCTGATACCCAAAACACTCCTGATCCCACGAATTTCAGATAAAGGATGCTTAATCTGTACTTTTGGGAAAAAGAGAAAACAATTTAATTATCCAACAACAGGAGATGGGTAAGTGAGTGCAGGTTCATCTGGAATCCTGAATTACCATTGAAGCAAAATGAACTACAAAGAACATAACAAAAACCAACTTGGAGAAGTCTCAAAATTACGGTGATCTACATGGAGAAAGTTTGTTGCAAAAGTATACATAAGAAATGATAAAAGTGTTGAACACACAAAGAATACCCTAGCTGTCACATGGATACATGAAGAGGGGGGTGGGGGGCTGGTAACACTCTCTTCCATCTGGGGCCACACAGGCAACCCCTCTTTGCTGTCTGTGTAATGGTACACACACCCCTAACTTGATAATAAAGTGCAGACAGAGCCATAAACATCATACAGCAACACAGATGACATGTAAAAATAGGCTGAGGATGAAGGAGGAGCAGCCCAACTTTAGAAGAACAGTCAACACTGTAGGTAGGGAGAGGAGGAATGGAGGATGCAACCTCAGTGTAGATGATGCTTTCGAAAATATAGTATTTCTATACACATATGGGAAACATACATGTGAGTTATGGGGAAGGGGGAAGCACTAATTCCTTCTTTCTCCTCCTAAAGTGAGACCACACCCTCCTGTCTAACTGCAACTGTAGACTGTAAATTACAAATCAGTGCATTCAGCAGCCAACAAGAATACTATGTTTCTCCGCGTGGAGCTGGTCTTTGGATTTGCTAGTTATGCTGAACATAACTGGCAAATAAACTAGTTTTATTAATGGGGAAAATTCAGAGCCCAAGAGTAAGGAGTACATATATGAACCATAACAACAACTTGTATTAAAGATAACATTTCAGCTGGTCATGGAGAATCACATCTATAATCCCAGCACTTTGGGAGGCCAAGTTGGGAGGATCACTTGAAACTAAGAGTTCAAGCCAGCCTAGGCAACATAGCAAGACCCTATCTCTGCAAAAAGAAAAAAAGAAATAAAAAAATTGGCCAGGCATGGTGACATGCGCCTGCAGTTCCAGCTACTCAGGAGGCTGAGGCAGGAGGATCACTTGGGCCCAGAAGTCTGAGGGTACAGTAAGCTGATGCCCCCTGCACTCCAGCCTGGGCAACAGAGTAAGTTCCCCTCCCTAAAAAAAAACAAAAAAACAAAAAAATATGAAACGAAACCAAAAAAGAGAGAGAGAAAATTTCTTAGGACTTATCACAGAAGCTTTTACACTTCATGGTATCTGAACAGTCTAGTAAGTCAGCAACAGGAAAGTGAATTCTACAAAACATCGAGATAGCTCACATGTACATAAATACATGCATATAATTCTAGATATATCATAAATACACAAAGTCTACAATGTGACGTACATATTTGAGCAAGATACCAGAGGTACTGAGATGGAAGTCACCGGTTTAAGCTGTGCAAATCAATGCTTTTAACATATTCGCAGAGTTCTACAACTATTACCACCAGCATTTTAGAACATTTCATCACCCCAACATGAAACCTTAAACCCATCAGCAGTCACTCTCTGTACTCCCCCAACAGCCCCCCACCCAGGCCCTGGCAACACGAGCCTCCTTTGTGTTTCTACTGGTTTATCTATTCTGGATCATTCATATCCATGGAATCACACAATATGAGGCTTTTTGTGGATGGCCTTTTCTACTCGACATGGTATTTTCAGGGTTCATCTGCACTGGAGCGAGTGTCAGGCTCTCGTCCCTTTGCAAGGCGGAATAACGTGCCATTATGTGCATGGATCACACTTTCTTCACCACCCATCAGCTGATGAGCCAGATAGTTGTTATGATTTTGTTCTAGAGTAAGGGTTCTGCATTTTAGATGACTCTAAACAAAGTCAACTCTCTGCCCCAGCCATGAAGTTTCCTTCCTCCTGCAGGAGGGAACTTAAAGGCCTCCCCACTCACCTTCTCCTCCGCAGACCTGAGCACACTGGAGACCGCCTCCACCGCCAGCTCCAGGGGCTGCTGCCGTGGGTCCTCCTCGAAGGACAGGAAAGGCGGGCCCTGGAACAGAGGGGCAGCATGAGGAGGGGCATGCACAGGAGGGGCTGCACCTTTTAAATTACATATCTGTGTAAAGTTCCGAAAAATTAAGAAACTGCACTAATACATCTTTCTGTTAACTCTGTGCTTCTAAATAGCAGCGATGGTTAAAATATCAGTAGGTTTGCACCTCCGAGGAGCAGCTGGTGATGGTTGTGCTCAGTGGGCAGGGTTCAGCTATGGGAGAAGGCGGGGAAAGGACAGGAACCCAGGAATGAACCTGAAGTTGCCACAGGAAGGCAGCGAAGGGTGTTTTGAATCCTCCTGCTGACAGCATAAGGAAAAAAACACAGACTCTCAGGGTAGAGCCGCTTCCTGCACATCAGTGGATCAGTGGGTCTAGCAGGACACCTGGCCCAGCACAGAGGGCTCTGGGCTGTGTCCTCCCCGAGTCCTAGGGACAGTCCTCTACTCTGCTCTGGAAGTCACCACTCCCTGTTGTGTGTGGTTGCTGTGGCACGGTTACTTAGGGTGCCCCCCATTCTCCTCTCCTAGCCCCCAGGGGCTGGCCTCTCCCTGGGATCTGAGAGGGTAGACAAGATTCCTTGGCTAGAAATGTGCGCGCTTAGTGGCTGCCCACAGAGCAGACGCCTTGGCCCCTACTTCTCAGCCCTCTGGAGCCACCTGGCCCTGAGGTTCACCTTTGCCCTTGGCTCTGCATGTCCCCCCAGCCTCCTTCCAGGAAACTCAGTCAGCTCATGTCTGTTCTGGTTCTTGCAATTAAAAATCTCCAAGCAAGGCCGGGTGTGGTGGCTCACACGTGTAATCCCAGTACTTTGGGAGGCCAAGGCAGGCAGATTGCTCAAGGCCGGCAGTTTGAGACCAGCCTGGACAATATGGCAAAACCCTGTCGCTACCAAAAATACAAAATTAGCCGGATGTGGTGGCACACACGTGTAATCCCAGCTGCTCAGGAACCTGAGGCATGAGAAGCATGTGCCCCCAGGAGGCAGAGGTTGTATTTAGCTGAGATCACCCCCCAGACTGGGTCTCAAAAAGAAAAGAAAAAAATGCAAACAAGAGATGTGCAATTAAATGAACCGGACCACAAGGCAACAAGACCAGCACTTTATAACAAGGAAACCAGGGTTTACGTGGCCGGCCAAGTCCTGTCCTTTCAAAACGAAGCCCTTGAGAAGCCAAATGTGTATGCCAACAACACAGCCCTGGATCAAACTCCTTGAACTCTGCTCCTGATGTTCTGTAGAAAGCACGTCACGTTTAAGTAAGCTCTGACTGAGTGGTTAAAACCATGCAGCCCCAACGCTCCCATTGCATTCCATCCCATCTCCACCGTGGTGAGCTAGGTCCAGCTACGAGGCTGACCAAGGGTGGGACAGGGGAGGTGGTGTAAAACTGCGCCGCGGAGACTCCACCAACACGGTGCAAGTGAGCGAGCAATGAGGTTATGCTGTGACTAATTCTCGAGAATTCCCAATAACCACAAGTAAACCTAAAAGACAGAACGTTTTGATTTATACACTTCCAACCTCACCCTGTTCGTGCACTATCTACCTCATCCCCAAAAAATCAGCAGAGAATTAAATGTACTGCTGGAGAGGGATGAAATCACGGTTTCAGGACTGCTCTTCTGGCATTCTCTCTGGTGGGAATTTGTTTGGGTGGGACCTGCTGGCCAGGACCACGCTGTGAGCTTGGTGATGAGACAGTTCTGTGCACCTGGCCCTCTGGGCCTGAGAGAACAGAGCCCAGCACAGAGGCCAGTGCCAGGCAGGGAACCATGAGCAGGCAGCATGCCAGCGCTTGGAGGATGGAGTGGAGAAACTGTACTTTCTATAGTAGCCTAAAGATACAACGTTGCCTTACACCAGCCTGGGTGCAGACACATGCTCCCCTGGGCAGCAGATGAAGTGTTTACCCTCCTCCCTTGCTACCTTCTGAATTCAAACCTGGAAAAGAGTTTGCTGGGAATCTTAAGGTCAAGGGGTGGTCCCACAAGGAAAATAAGTTATTAAGAGAGAATGCTTTTCCTTTCCTGATCTGCCTAGTCCTTGAGTTTCAGGAGCAGGGCGTACTTGCCTGCCACACAACCACAAATTCAGGCATCTCTGCATCTCTGCTGCTGTGTCAATGCTGAGAGGACCCTCATTCCAGACCCCATTCCACTTAGACTAAAGGAAGATTTAATGTCCACATGGAAAAAGAAACACACAAGAATTGCCAGGAAAACACTGAAAAAGGAAAACAGGGTGACTAGCCCCACCAGATATTAAAACACACTATAGAAACCCCATAATTAAAACTGTGTGGCTCTAGTACACCAACAAACACATGCACTACAAATGAACAATATAACCATCCTGAAGGGGATGGGAAAAGACAGATACAACCTAAGAAACCTGGAAAACTGTATCTTGACTGCACATAAATGCTGTAATCCAGTAAATGTGTTTCATGGGTTGGGAACTCAGAAACTACTTTATGCATATACTAGAACTGAACACATAAGTAGGAAGTAAATAAGACAGCAGGTATCCCATGACCTACTCTTGAAGAAGGGAGTTAAGAATAAGAAAGGGAAACTACTAAAATGAACTCTGTACCATTGGACTAGAGGTACAGGATACAATCAGTTTTGAAGATAAACATAAAGAGAAATACACAGAAATACAGACGTGTGCACATGTGTTAGTATACACATGTATGCTTGCTATTACTGAATACTGAAAGGGAGCAATAAGAACCTAGCAGTAATGAACACACACAATGCCTAGGTCTTGGTTTCTAAACACTTCTCCAATAAAAGGAATCAGGGCCGCTTGAAGAAGTGGGTGAATCCAGGGCTGGGGAGGAGAAAATACAAGATGAGCCAAAAACAAACATTTAGTGGAAACATAAAGTAAGGAAATGAAAATAAATAGTGGGCTTGATGGAAGAACGAAGAGGCTGCTCTCAAAGGAGCACCGTGATGGCCCAAAGGAGAACAACTTCAGCGGCTGCTTCGGTTTGGCTCTGTTTGTAACCCCACGTGTCAAGGGAGGGACCTATAATCCCCACCTGCAGGGGGAGGGAGGTGAATGGATCATGGGGCCGTCTCCCCCATGCTGTTCTCATGGTAGTGAGTGAGTTCTCACAAGATCGGATGGTTTCATAAGCATTTGGAAGTTCCTCCTTACTTCTTCTCTCTACTGGCGCCTTGTGAAGAAGGTCCCTGCTTCCCCTTCCACCATGATTGTAAGTTTCCTGAGGCTTCTCCAGCCATGTGGAACTGTGAGTCAATTAAACAGCTTTCCTTTATAAATTACCCCCTCTCAGGGAAGTTCTTCACAGCAGTGTGAAAACAAACTGATACAGCAATATAATAAATAGTGATAGTACTGGACTATAACCCACAGAATAAATATCCATGAGTCCATGCTGAGCTGAACAATCAGATAAATATCTCACTGGAGGAGAAATGATGGTTCTCTCTTGCAGTAGAGTTCCAAATAATAAAGACAGGAAGGAAGAGGAAACAGAAAGTCACCATCAAGTGAGCTGCAGCTAAGTCACCGCTACAGACAGGATACACTGATGGTTGGAAAATCAATGAGGAAAAGTTTGAGGCACAGTGGGATCCGTGCAGGCTCAAAGTATCTCCCCACACTACCTGTTAGCCACAGCAGGAAAGACATAAGGAGGTGACGTGGTGGGGATCTGCATCCCCGCCCAAATCTCAGGTCAAACTGTAATCCCCAGTGTTGCCAGAGTGGCCTGGCGGGAAGAGACCGGATCATGGCAGGGGCAGTTCTCCTGAATCGTTTAGCACCATCCCCGCTTGTACTGCACAGTGAGTGAGTTCTCATGAGATCTGGTTGTTTAAAAGTGTACAGCACCTCCCACCTTTTTCTCTCCCTCCTGCTCTGGACCATATAAAATGAACCTGCTTCCCCTTCACCTTGCACCAATCATGGTGGATTCATGTAAGTTTCCTGGGGCCTCCCCAGAGGCAGAACTTGCCATGGTTCCTTACAGCCTGCAGAACCATCAGCCAACTAAACCTCTTTTCTTAGAAACGACCCCGTCTCAGGCATTACTTTCTGGCAATACGAGAATGGACTAATACAGGAAGATACATAAAATACATGAGGATGATCCCAGCAGAACTCAACCAAGTCACCACACCCAGCATCCACTGCAACAAGACACGCTGACATCACAAGCCCCATACACGGTGCACGCCACTTCTGTGGTTTGTATAACCTCACTCCAATCATATGGAAACACTAGACAAATGGAAAGACGGTCAGCAAAATAATGATCAATAGTCTTCAGTTATCAAGGTCATAAAAAACAAAGAAAGACAGAGAAACCCTGGCAGACTGCAGGTGATGAAGAAGTCACTCAATGCGGCAGGAACCCTCAACAGGACCCTAGAATGATAAAAGGAGACAAGTGGAAAACTGGTGAAATGCAAAGAAGGCCTTTGGTTTAGTTGTTAGGCATTGTGACAATGTTAATTTCTTGAACTATTACATTAATCTCATTGTCTTATGAATCATAGTAACATGGTACCAATGTTAATTTCTTGGTTCTGATCATTGAGCTGTGGTTATGCAAGGCTGAGTGAGGAACATATGAAAACTGAATTACTTTTTTCAACTTTTCTGTGAAAGCAGTTCAAAATAAAGTTTAAAAAAGAAGACTTTAAAGAGAGCAGCCCACCTTTATTGACTCACTAAGTGCCAGGCATTTTGTAAATGCCTCACACAGGTCTGATCTCACCTCCAGGAGAGTAGATTTTGTTTCTGGATTGAATTCAAAGTTATCCCTTCTACAGACGATGCACAGAGACTCTCCCAGGATCGCACAGCGGGGAGTGCAGAACTGGAGCACAAGCAAACCTGCACCCAACTCCAGAGCTTCCCCACGGGCTAAAGTACCCTTCTTCCTCAGCAACCTGGCAGGAGCCCTCGGGAGTGGAAGTTAGCTTTGGCTGAATTTTAGTTGATGTGAACACTACACCCACACTTTCCTGAATTCCTGTCTTGTTGGGAGAATGGGTGAGTGCAAAGAACAAGCTGAACTGGGGCCTATTCCTGGGTTTTGCATTGATGACTTGCAAAGCCATCAGAGCTTCCTTTAATGTTGATTCTTTAGAAGTGAAAAACAAAGCACATTAAACAGCTTGTATTGCCCAGGCCTGGCTGGTTCCCAAGACAGAAGGCCTGAGTCCAGATGGGGTAATGGGCATCACCACTGTTTCTCCCAGCCAGGGACCCATCATTCACCCCACTGCGCCCAGGGCCTGCCCAGAGCCGGCTTTGTGCTGGGCACTGGGTCTGGCTCTGCCCAGACAGCCCCTGGCTCTAACCCAGCTCACAATGCCGGGAGCTGACCAGGGCATAAGTTACTCTGGGGGGTTGGGAGAAGGGCAGGGCAGGGAGCATCCTGGCTGAAGGGGACGATCAGGGACCTCTGAGCTGAGACCCAAAAGATTTAGAGAAGTTAAATAAACAGAAAAGAGATAAGAATCTTAAACAAAAGGAATGACCTGCGGGAAGGCATCATATAGGAAAGGTCCCTGGACACGAGCAACAGAAGGGTCCCCGGTGGAGGGTGCCGGGTTTATAGCCCCAAAGCGGTGCACGTTACTTCTACTGGCAGAGGGAAGGCATCCCGCAGTAGCGGTCACAGTTCTGCCAACCGGCTTCCTACATCATGGCCACCGTCATTGGTCAAGGAGTTTGGACTCTGTGAGCATGACTGGAAGGTCATTACAAAGATTCTGAAGTCTGGTGGCCACTTTGTTTACTTTTTAAATACAGAAACTCCTATTCAAGTCAGTGCTATTAATAACATGTTCCAAGTTCACACGGCATCTTTTTTTTTTTTTTTTCCCCACAAAGACTGCAAATTGTTTAATAGTCTTGGTCATCTGCATTTAGAACATTCGTCTAAAGAAATCCTGGGCTGAAGGACTAAAGAAATAAACAGCGTTGGGGACCCTCCTAGTCCGGGGCCTCATCCCACTCTGGTGGGCCACTGCTAGATAAGCCCAGATTCAGGCCACAGAACATGGGCCTCACTTCAGGACGGGGGCTGCCCACATGTGGTCTAGACGGCATCAGCCTTGGGAGGAGTGCTGTGCGGCCCACGGGCGGGGGCCACTGCTGCAAGCGTGCCACTCCCAGAGTCAGGAGACTGTGGGACAGCAGTCCCGGAAACTTCCAAGCAGGTGTCGGGGGTATAACTGATCATCATGGACCACTTTGTAAATGTTGATGTATTCGCAGGGTAGCAAAAGGAAAATCTCAGCTGGTGCTTTCAGATGCCATATTAGTTCTCAGTCTAAGGAGCCTGACCTGAGACTGCGCCAGTTCTGGGATCTTCTGTTCTCTGTGACCAAAGAGCCATCTCATCAGTGGGAATTAGGTGTCTGCAACACCAGACCAAGCAGAGAGGCAAGTGTCAATGCTAAAACAACCGCTTTTAGGTGGTGCTGGGTGAAAGAGGAACTCTGATGGACAGCAAGTGTATGCTAGCAGCTTCTTACCGGTGATTCTCAATCCATGGGGCACCCTCGTGTCCCCCCCAGGCCTACTCAGGCAGATGTAGGGGCAGGAATGGGTGCTGCTAAGCTCTCTGGGTGAGACTCTGGTGATCCCTGTCCGCCTGGCATCCACCTGGCCGGTCAGCAGATCAGCAATGGTTTCCCCTGACGTCAGTGCAAACCACTGTCACATATAATTCAGAACCCTTTCTGGAATAAGGGTGGGAACCTGAGGTCCTTGCAACATGGGAGCTGTGCTGCTGTGGTGGTAATCAGAGAGCAGGAGAATCCTCAGAGAGCACAGGGACTCCTCCGGAGCTGACCAGTCCTTGGGTCCCAGGAGGCGTGAGCCACTGTTTGGGATAACACATTAACAACTTGACTCTCTGAGGCCTTCTTGCTGGCTCTCATTTAAAGGAAATATTTGGGTCTCCAAGTTGAAACTGCTTCCCACAAAGGAACAGGCTGCAGCCACGGATGGGCAGACCTCGGCAAATCCCTCTGGCTCATGGGCTTCAGTCGCCCCTTCTAGTGAAGGAAGGGGCTTTGGCTAGGAGACTTTTTAGGGTTTCTTTCCATCTTAAAATACAAAGCTGGGATAAAACTTGGAATGGGAGGAGTTATCGTCTCCACTGGATAGAAAACTCCACTTTTCACAGAGAATGCTGGGTGTGATTAAGTTATTACCAGTGTTTTCTCAATCCCTAAGCGACAGGCCAGCATCCTCCCTGGGTAGGACAGAGTGATATGAGGACAAGGCAGAGGCAGGAGGGGGAGCACTAAGCTGTGGCTCTCTGGGCAGGCGGGCGGGCGAGAGCGGGCTTGGAGTGTCAGCCCTAATCCGAGATTAGTAGGAATCGAGGTGGGGGAGGGCAACAAGAAGCTCCTGCCAGAGTCAGGGCGGCCATGAATGCACACAGCAGCCCCTGCTCTCCCACACTGCCATCGCTGTCACCACAGTGATGGCCCAGGACGTTGGGAAGGTATGTGACAAGTGCCGGAGTCAGGGCGGCCTGGAATGCAAATACCACCACCTGCTCACCCACAGTGCCATCGCCCACACATAGCAGTGTGGCTCAGAATGCTGGGAGGGTGTGCGACCTTCACTCACAGGAGCCCAGTCACCCAGATCCTATCCGCCTGCAAAACCTTCCATTTGAATGCAAATGAAACGACATTCCCAGGCATCAGGGCTGTGTCCCCCGCCCCCAGAAAGTAAGCAATACCAACAACTGATGTCCCAGAACTGATGGACTATGTCCATGCAAAAATGCCAGAGATGTCCCTGGGCTGGGACACTACTGCCTCTTCCAGGCAGGAGGTCAGGAGAGATTGGTGGCTGAGACTGCAGCATGTGGCCCACAGCAGAGAGGGAACAGAGGAGGCGCAAACACGCCGAGACCCTCTCTCCTCTCCCTGAATGCAAACCCTCCCTGCTCGCACACAAAAACTCAGGTAAAAAGTTTTCATCCAAAACTTTCAAATATTTCCTTCTGTGTTCTCAGACTGACTTGAGCAGCCCAAGACAGATGCCAGGGTGGGGATGTCCTCTCCTCTGCCTCTCGCCCTTCAGGCATATGCGAATATGGAAGGATCTTCTCCAAGGTGATCACATTTTCTGAGGCCAATGAAGAGATGTCAGGAAAAGAACCAACTCACATATACAGGAGGTAGGGTCACTGCCTCCGAGCCCGAAACTCCAAAGTCAGAAGCAGAACTTACAAGTCATTCCCACAAAGGACAGAGATGAGATCTGTGCCCAATCACGCCACCAGCCTGCAGAGGATTCAGCCTCAGAATCCAGGCCTTGATACCAGGTCAGTCAGGGGTTGGTGATGGCAGCTTCCCGGAGAAATACCTGTATTTGCTCCTGGATGTGAGGACAACAGCGCTGGAGGGCTCGCAAAGAGACATCTGGTTTCCCTGAGAAGCTATCCAGCACTAGACAGCTGAGGCACAGATTCTGGGGACCAGGACAAAAGTCAGCCGACTGCCCCTGAAGCCTTTTTTCATCCAAAAGGTATAGTCATTTATTTTCTTTTTCAAGAGTTCAGAACAAGGTCTCTTGATGTGCTGGCTGCATACTGACATTCAAAGCTTTTTTGTTTTTTAACTTCCATGGCCATGTCTTCCAAGGCCATGGCACAAAGACCAAGCACAGGGCGGCCCACCATGGAATATTCTGAAGGTTGATGGGTTCGGATATTCAAAATTAGCAATTTTGCTATTTCTACAGCGAATGACCACTGAGCTGCAAACACAGGTGCAGGAAACTGTGTCCTGGAACACCTAGAGCAGTGGCCAAGACCACAGGCCTCCCCAGACCCACCGAGGCTCCAACCCCTCCTGTGAAATGCCCGAGGACAGTAGACGCCAGAGCTTGGCATTAAACTAAGATGTCTTCAAAGCAAAAATAAGTCACCAAGTAATCAGCGGCTATGGGAACACCCACAGGACTGTGAGGCCGCAGAGGTAAGAGAGAGGCCCTTCACCTGCAGGCCAGGGCCACTGGGCGCCAGCTCTGCAGCCCACAGGCTCTGTGGCCTTGGGCAGGCTGTTTGCCTTCTCCGGGCCTCGGTTTCCCCATCTGTAAAACCGTCGTAACACCCATGTCGTAGGAGTTTTGAGGACTCAGAGGTGGCAGGCGCACCGAAAGCCCCAGTAGGATGTCTGCCCAGTGACTGGCCTCCAGCAAATGATCAGTATTTTTATATAACAAGAAGTGCAAGTCTTTGGAGATAAATTCTTGGTGAAATTCAGCTCTGCGAGAGGAGGGAGCACATTGGGGTCAGAGCTATTCACGTATCAGGTGCAAGCTCAGTACGTGTCCTATAGGGCACTGGAATTGGCCCCGGACTCCAGGCAGGCAGGTACCGGCTGGCGCGGTACCGGCGGTCCCTCCAGCCGTCAGCCTGTCCCCCGCGGAGCCCAGGGCCTGGCGCACCTGACGTCTGGGGAATAAAATCCATCACTTTGGTCTCCCGTCAAGGGTCCTGGTTCCCCCGTCTCTCTCCTAACTCTCATGGATGCTCGGCGCTGCGGGGAGGACTCACTTCGCCTCGGTCAGGGGCTGCAGCGACGCCTCCAGGAGACAGCTCTGCCCGGCCCGCCCGCCCCGGCCTCGGCCACCCCCGGCCCGCAGTCCCGGAAACTCACCCCTTTCCTCTCGGCCTCCTCGTTCAGGGCGGTCACCCAGGCCGCCTGCCACTGGCTCCTCCAGCTGCCCAGCGTCAGGATCCAGGACAGCAGCGCGTCGGACCCCCGGCGCGGCCCCTCGCCAGGCTCCAGCGCCGGCCGCCGTAGCTGGGGTCGCACCCTGGCCAGCGCCCACTGCGCCAGGTACAGGCCCACCGTGGCCAGGGCCGCGACGAAGAGCGACACCAGCGCGAGCCACTGCACCTCCCCGAGCCACGAGCCCAGCCGGGCCAAGGCCATGGTGCATCCCCGGCCCGCCTCGCCCCAACTTCCCCGGCAGCCCCGGGCGCGGGCGGCGGGCTCAGGATACGCTCTGGTTGCGGCCGCGGCGCGCGGGGGGCGTGGAGGGGGCGCGGCGGGGCCGGAGCCCAGCGAGGAGCGCGGCCCGGGGCCTCCGGGCGGGGCGGAAACGCGCGGCGGCCGGGGCTGGGCGCAAGCCCCGCACACCTGCGGAACAGGGGCGCGAGCTGACCCCGCGGCCGGCGCTCCCGACTCGGCGTCTGGGAAGTTCCCGGGCCGCGGCCGGGCTCGCTTGCTCCTGCGCGCCGCCCCGGGCGTCCCGCCCGCGGCCCAGCGGTGGCCGGAGGAGGCTCGGGCCGCGGGGCGGGGCGGGGCGGGGGCGGGGCCGGAGGGAGGGGCGGGGCCGGAGGGAGGGGCGGGGCCGGAGGGAGGGG